>NC_082711.1:154985363-155285363 GCF_030144855.1 Hypanus sabinus | reverse complement strand
CCTGGGCTTCTCTTCCTATTATGCCCAATGGGTCCCTCATTACGCAGACAAGGCCCGCCCCCTGGTCAAGTCTACCACATTTCCCCTCTCTGCCGAGGCCCGCGCGGCCTTCAGCCGCATTAAAGGGGACTTTGCCAAAGCAACGATGCATGCGGTGGACGAGACCATTCCCTTCCAAGTAGAGAGTGACGCCTCTGATTTCACGCTGGGTGCTACCCTCAATCAGGCAGGCAGGCCAGTAGCATTCTCTTCTCGTACCCTTCAAGGCACTGAAATTCGGCACTCCGCAGTGGAGAAAGAAGCCCAGGCCATAGTGGAAGTTATTAGGCACTGGAGGCACTATCTCGCCAGCAAAAGGTTCACCTTGTTGACTGACCAGCACTCGGTTACGTTCGTGTTCAGCAACCAACAGCGGGGCAAAATCTAAAATGATAAAATTTTGCGGTGGAGAATGGAACTCTAAACCTACAACTATGATAACATGTATCGGCCTGGAAGGGTCAATAAGCCCCCTGATGCCCTATCCCAGGGAGCGTGTGCCAGCGCACAGCTCGACCAGCTATACGCCCTCCATGCAGATCTTTGCTACCCGGGGGTCACCCGATTTTACCATTTCGTGAAAGCCCGGAACCTGCCTTACTCTCTTGAGGACATCAGGACGATGACCAGGGACTGCCAAGTCTGCGCTGAGTGCAAACCGCACTTCTACCGCCCTGAAAAGGTGCAACGTATCAAGGCCACCCGCCCCTTTGAGCGACTGAGTGTTGACTTTAAGGGCCCCCTTCCCTCCACTGACCGCAATGTCTACTTTCTCAATATTATCAACAAATACTCGCGGTTCCCCTTTGCCATCCCCTGCCCTGACACCACTGCCACGTCTGTCATAAAAGCCCTGCGCCAGCTCTTCACTCTGTTCGGATATCCCTGCTATATCCACAGTGATAGAGGGTCCTCCTTTATGAGTGACAAGCTGCACCAGTACCTGCTGGCTAGGGGCATTGCTACCAGTTGGACCACGAGCTATAATCCCCGGGGTAATGGACAGGTGGAGAGGGAGAATGCCACAGTGTGGAAGGCTACACTTTTAGCCCTTAAGTCAAAAGGGTCGCCGGTCTCTCGAAGGCAGGAGGTCCTCCCTGAGACACTCCACTCTATCCGCTCCCTGTTATGTACGTCCACCAATGCCACCCCTCATGAGTGCCTATTCTCTTTTCCCAGGAAGTCTGCCACTGGGACCACCCTACCGGCTTGGCTGACGTCCCCAGGGCAAGTGATGCTCCAGAAACATGCGAGGAGCAATAAATACTCCCCGCTGGTCGAGAGGGTTCACCTACTACATGCGAACCCCCCAGTATGTCTACGTGGTCTTACCTGATGGGCGGGAGGACATGGTCTCCGTCCACGACCTGGCGCCCACAGGAGCATCAGACCACTACCCCGAACACTCCACAGTAACTATGAACCCTGTATCCAAGGTGACACCGCGCACACCGAGCCCTACACAGACTCCTCATGACACTTCTATACCGGGAGTCTCGCACACACATATACCAGGTACCTTGCACCCGCATGAGGGATCACTGACGCCTAGTGGGCTGACACCTCCAGTTAGGCCGGAACCAGCACAACCACCGTCTCCGGTACAATCACCACCGGCACCTGTGCAATCACAGCCGGTGCTATGTAGATTGCAGCGACAGATTCGACCATCTGATAGACTTAACCTGTAAATATACTTGTAAGAAACTTCGCCCCATGGGGACTCTCTTTTAAATGAAAGGGGGGGGGGGTGAATGTGGTGAACTACATATACCTGTCTGGACAGGGCCCCCCCACCCCCCGGCTGACTGCTCCTGTGGCTCCTCCCACGGACCCCGGTATAAAGGCGATTGGAGACACCGTCCCGGCCTCAGTCTCCAGGATGCAGTGTGGTAGTCAATTGCTGCTTGTTCTTTCTTCCAGCCAATAAAAGCCTATATCTCGTCTCATGTCTCCGAGAGTTATTGATGGTGCATCAGTATCATTCCCAAATAATTAAAAAAATTACATTATTATATCACTCTGATTTATATCTACTAAACAGCTTTTCCTTTTTAAATGATTACAGATTGGCATGTATGATATTGTGGGCATCACTGAATTATGGCTGAAAGAAGATTATAGCTGGGAGGTTTATGTCCAAGAAATACAAAATGCATTGAAAGAACAGGTAGGTAGAGGGGCTGGTGTGGTTCTTTTGGTAAAGAAGGAAATCAAGTCTTTACAATGAGGTGACATTGTGTCAGAAAGTATTGAATCATAGTGAATAGAGCTAAGAAAATGCAAGGGTAAAAAGACCCTTATGGGAGTTATATACAGACCTCCAAACAGTAGTAAGTATGTGTTCTACAAATTACAATGGGAGATAGAAGGGCAATCATCATGGGGGATTTCAATATGCAGGTAGACTGGAAAAATCAAAATAGTGCTGAATCCCAAGAGGGGGAATTTCTAGAGTGCCACAAGATGGCTTTTTAGTGCAGCTTCTGGTTGATCCCACTAGGAGATCAGCTATTATGGATTGGGTGTTGTGCAATGAACCTGAATTGATTAGAAAACTCAAGGTAAAGGAATCCTTATGGGCCAGTAATCATAATTTGATAAGAATGCATCCTGCAATTTGAGAAAGAGAAGTTAAAGTTAGATGTGTCTGTATTACAGTGGAGTAAAGGGAATTACAGATGCATGAAAGAGGAGCTGGCCATAACAGATTGGAAAAGTACACTGGCAGGGATGATGGCAGAGCAGCAATCATTGGAATTTCTAGAAGCAATCTGGAGGGTGTAGGATATATACATCTCAAAGAGGAAGGAATATTTTAAAGGCAAGATGGCACAACTGTGGCTAACAAGAAAATTCAAAGCTAAAATAAAAGCCAAAGAGATGGCATAAAATAGAGCAAAAATTAGTGGTAAGTTAGAGGATTCAGCAGCTTTTAAAAACTAACAGAAGGCAACTACAAAGTCACTCAGAAGGAAAACATGGAAAACGAAGGAAAGCTAGCCAATAATATTAAAGAGGATACCAAAAGTTTTTTCAGATACAGAAAGTGTAAAAGGGAAGCAAGAGTGGATATCAGACTGCTCAAAACTGATGCTGGAGAAATAGTAATGGTGGACAAACTGAAGAAGTATTTTGCATCAATCTTCAATGTGGAAGACACCAGTAGAATGATGGAAGTTCAAGAGTATCAGGTGGAAGAAAAATGTGAAGTTGCCATTACCAGGGAGACTATTCTCAGGAAACTGAAAGGTCTGAAGGTAGGTAAGTCACCTGGGTCAGTTGCTGTACACCCCAGGATTCTGAAAGAGGCAACTAAGAAGATTGTGGAGGCATTAGTAATGATCTTTCAAGAATCAGTTGATTCTGGCATGAATCCAGAGGAATCGAAAATTGTAAATGCCTCCCCAATCTTCAAGAATGGAGAGATGCAGAAGAAAGAAAATTATAGGCCATTTAATTTGACCTCAGTGGTTGGAAAGACGTTGGAGTTGATTGTTAAGGATGTGGTTTCAGGGTACTTGCAGGCGTATGATAAAATAGACTGGAGTCAGCAGGGCTTCCTCGAGTGAACATTTTGCCTGAGAAATCTGTTCTAACTTTTTGAAGATATAGCAAGCAGTATAGACACAAAAGAGAATTGGTAGATGTTGTGTAATTGGATTTTCAGAAGGCTTTTGATGAGGTGCCACAATGATGCTGCTTAACAAGTTAAGAGCTTATGGTATTATAGGAAAAATACTAGCATGGATAAAGTGGAGGCTGGTTAGCAGGAGGGAAAGAGTGGGAATAAAGGGAGCCTTTTCTTGTTCACTGGTGGTGACTAGTGGAGTTCCACAGCTGTCTGTATTGGGACCGATTCTTTTTACATTATATGTCAGTGACTTGGATGATGAAATTGATGGCTTTGTGGCAAAGTTTGCGGACAATACGAAGATAGCTGGAGGGGCAGGTAGTTCTGAGGAAGTAGAAGCTACAGAAGGACATAGACAGATTAGAAGAATGGGCAAAGAAGTGGCAAATAGAAACAGAATCAGAATCAGGTTTATTATCATTGGCATGTGTCGTGGAATTTGTTAACTTAGCAGCAGCAGTTCAATGCAATACATAATATAGAATAATAAGTAACTAGGTCAATTCAGCATATGTATATAGGAGATTAAAAATTGTGCAAAAACAGAAATAATATATATTGAAAAATTGAGGTAGTATTCATGGGTTCAATGTCCATTTAGGAATCAGATGGCAGAGGGGAAGAAGCTGTTCCTGAATCACTGAGTGTGTGCCTTCAGGCTTCTGTATCTCCTACCTGTTGGTAACAATGAGAAAAGGGCATGCCTTGGTTACGGGGTTCCTTAATAATGGATTCTGCCTTTCTGAGACATCACTCCTTGAAGATGTCCTGGGTACTTTGTAGACTAGTTCTCAAGATGGAGTCAACTAAATTTACGACCCTCTGCAGCTTCTTTAGGTCCTGTGCGGTACCCCCCACCTCCCATACCAGACAGTGATGCAGCCTGTCAGATTGCTCTCCATGATACATCTATAGAAGTTTTTGAGTGTTTTTGTTGATATACCAAATCTTTTTGAACTCCTAATGAAGTACAGTGAATGTCTTGCATTCTTTATAACTGCATCAATATGTTGGGACCAGGTTGGTCCTCAGAGATCTTGACATCCATTAACTTGGAACTGCTCACTCTCTCCACTTCTGATCCCTCTATTTGAATTGGTATGTGTTCCTTCGTCTTACCCTTCTTGAAGTTCACAGACAGCTCTTTCATCTTATTGAGGTTGAGTGCAAGGTTGTTGCTTGACACCACTCCACTAGTTGGCATATCTCACTCCTGTATGTACTCTCATCTTCAACTGAGATTCTACCAACAATAGTGGTATCTATTGGCAAATTTATGGATGGTATTTGAGCTATGCCTACCTACACAGTCAAGGGTATAGAGAGAGTAGAGCAGTGGGCTAAGCACACACCCTTGAGGTGCACCAGTGTTGATCATCAGCAAGGAGGAGATAACATCACCAATCTGCACAGATTTTTGTCTTCTGGTTAGGAAGTTGAGGATCCAATTGCAGAAGGAGGTATAGAGGCCCAGGTTCTGTAACTTCTCAATCAGGACTGTGGGAATGATGGTGTTAAATGCTGAGCTATAATCGATGAACAGCATCCTGACATAGGTGCTTGTATTGTCCAGGTGGAGTTCAGTCTAGTGATGACCAGCCTCTCAAAGCATTTTATCATTGTAGATGTGAGTGTTACTGGGCGATAGTCATTAAAGCAGCTCACATTATAGAATAACATGTCAGGAAGTGTATGGTCATGCACTTTGGTTATTTAAAAAAAATAAAAAGTGGCCTCTTCTCTAAATGGAGAGAAAATTAAAAATTCTGAGATGCAAAGGATCTTTGGAGTCCTTGTGCAGCATTCTCTCAAGGTTAATTTGGAGGTTGAGTTAGTGGTGAGGAAGGCAAGTACAGTGTTAACTTTCATTTCAAGAGGACTAGAATGTAAAAGCAAGGATGTATTGTTCAGACATTATAAAGCACTGGTGAGGACTCAGCTGGAGTATGCGAGCAGTTTTTGGCCCCTTATCGAAGAAAGCAAGTGCTGATATTGGAGAGTGTTCGAAGGAGGTTCACAGAAATGATTAAAAGGCTTGTCATATGAAGTGTGGTTGATGGTTCTGGGCCTGTACTCACTGGAATTTAAAAGAATGAGGAATTAACTTAATAAAACTTATCAAAGGATTTGATAGAGTGGATGGGATGAGGATGTTTCCTATGGCGACGAAATATCCTTTTAGTACAGAGATGAGGAGGAATTTCTTTGGCCAGAGAATGGTGAATCTGTGGAATTTGTTGCCACAAGCAGCTGTGGAGGCCAGGTCATTGGGTATACTAAAGGCAGATAGATTCTTGATTAGTCAGGGCATGAAGAAGGCAGCAGATCGGGGCTGAGCGGGAAAATGGAACAGCCATGATGAAATGGTGGAGCAGACTCATTGGGCCAAATGGCCTAATTCTGCTCCTATATCTTGTGATCTTATGATTGGAAGAGTAAACCTATTTAGCTATATTTACAAGTTTAAGGATCAATTGGCTTTCGAGTTTACTTTGATTTGCACAACCATACTGGTGCAGCTTGGGGAGACTCCACAGATGTTGCTTATGTAGCATCCATCTCTGGACTCAGTGCAGGTGTTTGTTCTTAACTCTCTTCAATCATTTCCAGGAATTGCTGGACTCACCAGGGAATATAATATTTAAGCCCACTGTTTTCCTCACTATTCTCTTGGTGTCATGCTCTGAGAACATATAGTCTATGTGAATCTTTCCACGTCATTCACCCATTTTCAAACAAACCAAGTAACATGAACCTCTTCTCTCCGCAGCTGACGTAATTCTGTTTGCTTTGCTTTTACTTTGGCCTTCCAGATTTCATTAAATCAAGCTTACAGAAGTCCCAAAGTCCCAATCTCCAAAGAATAGACACTGGAAATCTGAAATAAAAATAGAAATTCTGGAAAAACTCATCAGGGATACGAGACTATTTCCAGTGATATGGATCAAGTTAGATTAGGTTAGATTAGCATCACAGCACAGGCACAGTGAGCTAGAGGGTCTGTTCCTATGTACTCCAAAGTGTGGTCACAGAGTGACTATTCAGAGGTTAAGAAGGAATTTGAATAATCCTGGAAAAGATTAGAGTATTTGTTTCCCTCCTATTATGCTGCATACTGCACATGGTAATTCACTACAGACCAGGTACCCACAGGAGAATAAGTTGCTTGGCCTTTAGTTGGTCTGACAACAAGTAGCTGATCCACTTCACCATTTTATCACCCAGGAAGGAAAGGTTATAATCTTCCCCAGGGAGAATAAAAACTTTCCAATAGGATTATATTTTGTGGCTTATTAGTGAATTACCAGGGGTTAAAAAGCAAGGATTAAGCTGGCTTGTCAGATCTTGTTTACACAATGTCAGAAGAAATGGATTGAACCTACACGGTTGAAAAAAAAAATTATTTTAAACCTTAAAGCTTTTTGTATGGTCAAAAAGCTGAACCACAACATCACACACAACTGTAAAGCATTGTTTTGGGAGGGCAAATTTGAAAAAAAACAAACAGCGACTACTTTACAAACAAGAGAAAATCCGCAGATGCTGGAAATCCGAGCAACATGCACAAAATGCTGGAGGAACTCGGCAGGCCAGGCAGCATCTGTGGAAAAGAGTACAGTCGATGTTTCGGCCTGCTGGGTTCCTCCAGCATTTTGTGTGTGTTGCAGCAACTACTTTATAAAGGTTAATTTTAAGTTCTTTATCTGGTAGTTAACTACCTGCTAGCTTGAGTTAGTAAAGTGCATAGGGTGAGGATTAGAGAGAATCTGTGGAGGAATCTTTTCACCCAGAATCTGGACACTGGAGTGTATTGCTTCAGAAGGTGATGAAGTTCAAGTTTATTCAGCTTTACACAATTATATAGCAAAATGAAATGATGTTCCTTAGGACCAAGGTGCAAAATACAGTACATATATCACATACAGAACGTAAATAATATTAAACACAATCATATTAACAGATACATTTTGCCCGATGCTTGGAGGTCAAAGAAATTGTGGAAGGGATGGGAGGGGTGCTCGACTATGTTGAGGGCTCTGTGAACACAATGCTTCTGGTGTCTGCCCTGCATGGAGCGGAGAGAGACCCTGATGATTCTCTCAGCAGTCCTCTCAATTTGTTGCAGGGTTTTGCAGTCAGATACCTTGCAATTCCCATACCAGACAGTGATACAGCTGGCCAGAACACTCTTGATGGTGCTCCAGTGGAATCTGGTTAGAACGGGGGTGGGCAGCCTGGCTCATCTCAGTCTCCTCAGGAACTGTAAGCAGGTACACTCACATAATTTAAACCGTATGGAGACAAGCACCTAAGTCATTAAAGAGTAGAAAGCAATGGACCATGTGCTAGTAAATGGGATTTGTAAAGATAGCTATTTGATAGATGACATGGACATGGTGCTGGTTGCATGACACTATGAACACAAATTGCATTTCCATTAATATCCATCTGAGAAATAGAACGCTTGGTCATGCAAACATAGTTTTTTTGTGTTCAGGGTTTGTTTGTTCCTGTTAACATTTTCAAGCAGCACTCACTATTTAGTTTATGCCTTAAAACAAGCAACAGTCCTGTAACAGACTCTCACACCCTAACAAACTATGATGTATGCATAAGTAATAAGTAACAAGGTAACCTTATGCTAATGCATCTTGAGCCCTGTACATTCCACTTAACCAGCTCAGACAACAATTTTCACATTAGGTTTAGAGAACGGCGAATTTTAACAGATAAGAGATTTAAAGCAGAGATTTTACTAACGTACAGAATGGCGGGGTGGTGATACCTCTTTACCAAAAGAGGTGTAAAGCGCTCCTTCCCTCTGCTAGCCTGCAGGCCACCCTTGGGCAAAGTGTAGCACCTGCTTAGTCCCACAATCAGGACCAGGTAGTGAATGGTCAGATGAGTAGGTGGTGCATATTACAAGTCCTGGTTCTGCAACTCCTGACGACTGGCAACCAATCTGTGAAGAGTATTGATAATGGCGGGGGGGTGGCCCGCCTTGTAAAGACACTACCCAGAAGAAGGCAACGGCAGCCCACTTTGGTAAGAAAATTTGCCAAGAACAATCATGGTCAGGAGATCATGGCTGTCTACAGCATATGACACAACAGTTTATGATGATGACAGCATGAAACTCACAATTCCCACTTGTTTTTTCATGTGGGGGAGGGGATTTGGGGATTGATGTTCTTGCTGCATTTTTGTGGGTGCTGGTTGAGGGGATTGATGATCTTGTTGCCTTTTTTATTAGTTTTTTTGCGCGGGGGAGGGAGATATAGGGGCCGATGTTCTTGTTGTGTTTCGCGTGGGGGAGGGGTGTTTGGGGCTTGATGATCTTGTTATGTTTTGTGTGGGGGGAGGGAGTTTCAGGGGATGATGATCATGTTGCCTTTCTTTTTTTTGTACGGGGGGGCAGGGTGGGTTTGTTGTTTCTCTATGAACTGATGTCCATGGTTTTTCTTTGTTTCATGGACGTGGCTAGAAGAATTTCAGAGATGCATGCTTCGATATTCAGTGAAACTTTGAACCTTTGTATTTCCTAACTATATAATAAACATGGACATAATTGTGTTACAGATACTGAGCCACTTCACATTTTTCACCCCTTCAGAAGCTACAGTCAGTACTTATGGAAGATCTTAATGATGACAGATCTTTGGCATAAAATCTTGATTCTTATTTAACAGTTAATTAAAATATTGGTTCCTCATAGATTAACAAGCATTATGTTTATGGACCATCACTGTGAAATCCATTGACACACAAGGGCTAAAGCATGCCTCCCTCCCTATCCTCAGGCCTCCGAAGTCTTTGACCAACTCAGTTGGAACCTGACATACTTATTTCATGTTTTCAATATTGGTTTATCTCCCTCCAACCTATCCACCTGCTAATCCAGTCAGGCCCCACCTTGCGGACAGACCCCCTAAACATTGCACCACTCCAATGGGCAGAGAGGAGTAAAGAAGAAGAAAAAAAGGAAAAACATGTTAGTAATTTTTTTTACTGCAGACATCATAAACTGTTGATGAAAAAAGTGCAACAATTACATCATTACTTCCCTATGCTTCAAGGAGACTGGTTTTCAACCACGTGACTTGATGGAAGCATATACAATTATGAAATAGGTGTGATAGATGGAGATGCAAGAGAAACTGTAGATGCTGGAAATTTGGAGCAACACACACAAAGTGCTGGAGAAATTCAGCACGTCAAGCAGCATCTATGGAGGGAAATGAACAATTGGCATTCCAGGGCAAGAACCTTCATTAGGTTCTGAAGGGGCTACTCCAGGGTATACAGTATTTTTTCCAATACTGAAGGGCAGAGATTTAAAAGGAAAGGGAAAACTGCCCAGTGGATTACCGGCACCCAATTGCCCACCATTGAGAACATCTATCATAAACGCTGCCTGGGCAGGGTAAAAAGCATTATCAAGGATGCATCTCATCCTAACCATGGACTTCTTACTCTCCTGACATCTGGTAGGTGCTACAGGCTCCTCCGCTCCTGCACCAGCAGGCACAGGAAGAGCTTCTTCCCTGAGGCTTTGACCCTGCTGAACTTCACATCAGAGCGCTAAGCAGTATTTCACCCATATTGTACTGTCCCAGTACTTTTATATTTGTGTGCTGTAGCACTTACTTTTTATTGGCAGTTATTTTGTAAATAATATTCTTTGCATTTCTGGTTAGATGCTAACTGCATTTCATTTGGCTTTGTATCTGTACTGAGCACAATGACAAAGTTTAATCTAATCTGAAGATTTATAAAGCAATTATTTTACACAGAGTTGTAATTACCTGGATTGTTCTGCCATGGGAAGTTGTGGAATGAGATACCACAGCACTTTATGTGGATTTAGACTGGCTCATGAAGAGATGGGCACAGACCGTGTGTAGGCAGATAGGACGAGCTTGGCTTTGGCCTCATGATCAGCACAGTCATCGAGGGTTAAAGATCCTGTTCCTGTGCTGTACTGTTCTGTTTCACGATAAAGAACAAGCTTTGCACGATTCTCTGAAATAAGTCACTGCGGCATCGCTGCATCTCAGTGCCCCGGGCGGTGACAGCTAGTGACATCAGGCGGGGCGGGGGCTGTTCCTAGGAGACGGGCACGTTACCCTGTCGCCCATTGTTTACCCTGGACTCTGCTGACGTTGGCTCGGCAAAGCGTTCGCTGCTCAGAGCTGTTGCTTCCCTTCCAGGCTCGGCATCTTCCGTCGCTGCGTCTCCAGGTTGGAGCCGTCTGAAGTTCACCCAGTCAAGATGGGAGTAGGCAAATCTAGATCTGGTACTAAATGCCTCTTTAAAACGTATTCATGGGTTCGGAGAACTTGTTCCTCGTTAGCATTATGAGCAAAGATGTATTTCACACGGTGCACCCGGTATAATCAAGAATCTTATATTGTGTTCTTTCAAGGTGAACTGAATATCATCAATGGATATTGGAGAGTAGTAAGATAAACTTGAATGGTTAACTTCTTGAGTAAAAAGTATAATGTCTTTTATGTATTAGCACCATATTGTTTAAGGAGAAATGAACTGATTCATATTTGCTTCTAGATTGAAGAACGTTTCAAATGAACGGAAATAGAATTTACAATTATTATCAGAGTTTTAATTGTTTTATTAAAATGAAATATTTGATTATATTTTAGTTTGCGCAAGGAGGTGCCAGATAATACACTAAAGATAAAGTCCCGCGCCAGGAGCAGGGCGTAGACTGAATTCTCTGGATTTTCTGTTTATCATACTTAAATGAAAAGCAAAAATTAAACCTGACATCTCTAAATAAAAAAAATTATAGTTGTGTTATTGCTACTTGTGTATCTTTATGCTTAACATTGTTTTTTTTAGTTGTTAGGACCACTTTCGAGGTGTTGTAGAACTTTGTGTTACCTTTTTACAATGTTTCGCTGTTTTGACTGAAACTTGCTACTCATTTAAAAATAAGAGTAAAATTGATAACGGTAACAAATCATTTAAACTCCAAATATTGGAAGATAGCACGAATGGAAAGGAAAATTTGTTCTAATATTTTTCTAAAAACTACTTGCATTACATAAAACATTTCCTTATTTAATCAAATTAGCAAAAATCCTTAAACTATGCATGTTGGTTTAGATTGTAACATTTTTAATAAAGATTTAATTATAAAGGTAGTGTATCTGTGTATATCAAATTACAGATTTATTCCTGGAATGTATCTATAGAGTTACCTTTATTGGATGTGTTTTAAGGGGAACTTGAATTTTTTCTTTCTGGAATTGTGTTTATAATAAACTATTTATATTTAGACAAGAAATAGTTTTCAGACTGAGTAACACTGAAGTTTAATTGCTTTTGCTTTAATGGTCATTTAGTGAATACATTTTAGTAAGTGTTTAGCTTCTATATTAATTTTGTTTTAGAGATTTGTAGTTGCGATCCAAACACAGCTTCATTTATAAACAGATATTCTATTCCACTGCAGATGATCCGGACTGCCAACATTTTAGGAACAGTTTCTTCTCATTTGCCATCAGATTTCTGAATGGACCGTGAACATACCTTACTCTTTGCTCTCCATTTGCATTACATTTTTTTATATTTCTTATGTAATAGTAATTTTTATGGACTGAACTTTTCTGCTGCTGCAAAACAATGAATTTCATGACATATTTCAGTGATAATAAACCTGATTCTGATTCTGTCAAAAAATTAGATGATGTTCTCTGGCACTGACTGGTGAAACAATTTTCATCGGTCTTGACCATTCTCAGAGGCAGCATGATTTAAGGTTCAGAAACAACGCCTAAACTAATCTATGTGAGTGTAAATATAACTGATGGCATTTGGGGCATTTCTGGACATTTTTTTAATTGAGTTACAGGAATAAAACACTATCATCCCTTATACAATGCAGAAGGAGGCCAATTGCCCATCGTATCCTTGCTAACTGCAAAAGCGCTGTCTAGGTTTGTCCACCCTTCCAAAATTTGGTTTGTAACTTTGCTGGTCATAGCTTGAAAAAGCAGTCAACTGAAGTTACCCTTCTGTGCTGCAGTGCTGGTTCCACACTAACAGCAATATGAAGAAATTTTCTTTGACTTTCACACCACATGTTCAAGATCTGATTTAACACTGAACAAGGATAAAAGAATCTCTGTGTCTTTAAACAAATAAATCTTTGTACTCTCAGATCCAAATTATGTTGTGCTAATTTTGTCATTTATGTGTAGATTCTGACTATGATTTTGACTATACTTACTGTTGAAATTATTTTTCACAATGCCATTACTGGCACTGTTTATAAAGTAAGACCTATGACTAAATGTACTAGGGATTTCTGAGTTTATGTAATCAAACTTGGAGATGGTATTGGGCTGCCTGTCATTTCACAAAAGAAAGACCTTATAATTCTTTTTCCTTATTCTTTTTCCTCACTACAGTTAATTTTCCTATTATTGACAGCCAAGAGAATAAAACTCCCAAGCATACACATAAGACAAAAGAGAAAGAGGAGGCTATAATTGTGAAAGAAATTTGTTCAGTTGAAGAGATGAACGAAGGAGAGTAAGTGTTCATACCATTTATAACTGCAGTTGACAAAATATTAATGTGTTTCTACTCAAAGATCTATTGTTTGCACAATAACCTATAGGACTCAATTACTGTTGTGGAAATAGTACTGAGAAGCTGAGCAAATCGAGCCACCAACATATCGAGCTGTCTTCTATTTTACCACAGGAACACACAAAAATTTGGAGCAACTGAGCAGGTCCAGCGGTATTTTCAGAAAGTAATGGACAGTCAATGTTTTGGGTCAAGACCATCACATGACTTGTCCAGATGAAAGGTCTCGATGTGAAAAGTCCACTGTCCATTTCTTTCCACAGATGCTATCTGACCAGCTGAGTTCTTCAAGACTTTTGTTTGTTGCTCCAGATTCCAGCATCTGTAGTTTCTAGTGTTTACACTTTAAAGTTACTTACTTTGTAATTTCAAAATATACATTATTTATTAAAAGTATACACAGGAAATACAATTACTTTTTCATTGCACCATCAAATTAATACATCCTCTTACAATGCACCAATTCTACTCATGTTTCCACTTTAAAAATATACCCATGAGAAGGATATTACATAATCATTAGCCCCTCAAAGTTCAGTGATAGCAAAACCCCATATTGTAATTCTTCCCCACAAAACCTTAGCAGCAACTCCACCAAGTTTTAGACTGTTACTTTGGTATGCCAGTTTGTATCTTAGAGTCGGACAGCTTCTCATTAATGCTGACTTCAATTTTACATTTGGTTCAATATTGACATGGTATTCTCCCTTTACCTTAAGCTTCCAATGGATATATCAACATTAAGCTCTGAGCTTTATTATCAGATTCACTTCTAGGTTTTTGGTGAAAGCAACAAATTGGTTGTTCAAAATTTAATGGTAGCAAGAAATATGCATTTAAGTAGAGTTAATTATCTGACCACGAAGTACAAAATTAGATTATCAGAGAGCAGCAATCTTGTCCTGGTTACTGATGATGTTAGGTAATTATGCTGCTTGTGCATGCATTTCAAGGATGTCTGTGGAGAGTAAGAATTTCAGGTTGTATACTGTATACATTCTCTGATATTACATAGAACCATTGAACCACGATCTTCCTTTGTAACATGTGTCCAGTTATAAATTTACAAAAATGTTACCTACACATAACTTTGTTTCTTTATAAAAGTAGCCCTGTCTAAAACTTATTAGAATACTCCAGCCAACAAAATGTTAAATTTTAATCAATTTTGAAGATAGGAGAGAAATTTAAACTAGAAGAGGGTTAATGACTGGTGTCTAATATTCTTTCTTTTGAGTGGAATTAAACTTTTAATTAATCTGCTGTTACATGCAGGATGCGTGAATTTGAAGTAGAAAACCATAAGCTGTTGCTTATCAAAAGCAATGGGGAATTTAGTGCCTTAGGGCACTTGTGTACTCATGCTGGAGCTCCACTGGTAAAAGGTAATATGTTGTCTTTCATACATGTAAACCCATTCATTATTGCCACATATTGTTGCATGTTTATACACATTATTTAAGATCAGTAATTTTAAAAGGGTAACATACAGTAGTAATGCTCTAGAGAATTAATTGGTTAATTTACCTTGTGCTCACACTTCGACATGTGACCAATACCAAATAGATCTACTCACATCATGCCCATCCATCATCCCTGACTGTACTCAGGGACTTATATGAAACTGTCCTCCTGAAGATCCCTAATAGGAAAATCTGTAAGTGGAACTCAGTAATGAATTTCTCATACCAATAACAAACTTAATTTTGGTATGCAATGCAATTATCATTTAGTGCAAATTCCCCAGCACAATTGAACTACAAGGCAAGTACACTAGATAGACTTAGAGTATTAAGCTTAGTATCTAACCTAACAACTGCACTAAGAGTTAAGCTTGTGTGTGCACACGTGCATACACACATACAAAATGAATCACTATCTAATTTCCTAGAGTAATGAACTACTGATTTTGGTGATGATTTCCACAGCTCATATTGTCAACCCAAAGTTGGCTCTCTTTGTCAAAGTAGGAAGAGCCACAGGTGCACTTTTCAGTGTCTCACAACTGTTAATATAGAACAGAAGATCATAGTATGGGTCCTTCGGCCCATGATGTTGTGCCAGGTAGTTCTAAACTTGGTTGACGATCAATCTAACTCTTTCCTCTAACATGGTCATAACCCGCCATTTTTCTTCTTTCCATTTGCCAATTCAAAAGTCTTTTAAATGTCCCTGCTGTATTAGCCTCTACCCCCAATCTCAGCAATGTGTTCAGGCATCTTCCCTATGAGGAAATAACTGAGTCTCCTTTGCCAAGAAAATGCAGTTTTGCTTTTCTGTTGTACTTCATTTTGTCAAAATACACTTTGACTTTTTCATGTCAAAAGGCACCATAAGCAACAGCAATGTATACGTAATCTCAGTAACACCTACTGAACTGAACCTTTTTTTAAATGATACTGGCTGTGAAAGGAATATCGGGCAAGACCCTTTGTTCAGTTTGTGTCACTACTCGGTAGGACTGGAGGGATAAAAGCTGAGGAGTAGATTTGAAAGGTGGGGGGAGGGGAGAGGGAAATGCCAGGCAATAGGTGAAACTTGGAGGAGGAAGGAAGAAGCAAAGAGCTAGGAAGTTGATTGGTGAAAGAGACAGAAGGCCATGGAAGAAAGGAAAAAAAGATGGAGGGGTGGGGAGGAGCACCAGAGGGAGGCGACGGGCAGACTAGGAGATATCATGAGAGAGGAACAAGGGGATGGGAATGGTGAAGGGGTTGGTGGGGGGGGGGGGTAAGGATTCCTGGATTTGTATGTTTTTATTCTTTGAAATGAATCCTAAATGTTATACAATATATTACTATTTCAACATGCTTCTCAATGTATCTTCTCATCTTATACACAGTCTTAAATCTTTCTACATATCTAGGAGTTCTCTCAAATGGGAGAGTTCGATGTCCCTGGCATGGCGCCTGTTTTAATATAAAAACAGGTGATATTGAAGAGTACCCTTGTCTTGATGCACTACAATGCTTTCCGGTACAATTTTAATTACAATAATGATTCTATTTGCGCTTGAACTATGAATTGTCAGTGACATTTATGCATAACTAAATATTGTAATTAATGTCCAAGTGGTATATTAAAATATTAATGATGTAAGTTCATTTTAAGATTAAAATTTATGTCTACACAGTTAAAAGATTTGTATTGAGGAACTATTCTGAGCAGAATAGATGTAGGGAAGGTATTGTTGAGCTAATGATAAATGAAAAGCTCAATAAGAAATGATGATGGATCCCTAGAGCAGTGCATAGCCTCAACAAAGCACAAAGTTACTAAAATATTGATATAAATGAAAACTTTCTTGGGTTATAATTTCATAATGAATCTTCAAGATTTTCAATAGACAATAGGTGCAGGAGAAGGCCATTCAGCACTTTGAGCCAGCACCACCATTCAATGTGATCATGGCTGATCATCCACAATCAGTATCCCGTTCCTGCCTTCTCCCCATATCCCTTCACTCCACAATATTTAAGAGCTCTATCTAACTCTTTCTTGAAAGCATCCAGAGAATTGGCCTCCACTGCCTTCTGAGGCAGAGCATTCCATAGATCCACAACTCTCTGGGTGAAAAAGTTTTTCCTCAACTCTGTTCTAAATGGCCTACCCCTTGTTCTTAAACGGTAGCCTCTGGTTCTGGACTCCCCCAACATCGGGAACGTGTTTCCTGCCTCCAGTGTGTCCAATCCTTTAATAATTTTATGTTTCAATCAGATCCCCTCTCATCCTTCTAAATTCCAGTGTATACAAGCCCAGTCGCTCCAATCTTTGAATATGTGACAGTCCCACCATCCCGGGAATTAACGTCATGAACCTATGCTGCACTCCCTCAATAGCAAGAATGTCCTTCCTCAAATTTGGAGACCAAAACTGAACACAATACTCCAGGTGTGGTCTCACCAGGTCCCTGTACAACTGCAGAAGGACCTCTTTGCTCCTATACTCAACTCCCCTTGTTATGAAGGCTAACATGCCACTAGCTTTCTTCACTGCCTGCTCTACCTGCATGCTTACCTTCAGTGACTGATGAACAAGGACACCTAGATCTTGGTAGTGCAATGCTGTAACAGCGCTAGCAGTCAGGGTTCAATTCCCACAGCTGTCTGTGAGGAGTTTGTACTTTCTCTCTGTAATTGCGTGGGTTTCCTCTTGGTGCTCCAGTTTCCTCCCACATTCCAAAAAGTATGGGTTAGGGTTAGGAAGTTGTGAAAATGCCGTGTTGGTGCTGGAAGCATGGTGATACCTGTGGGCTGCTCCCAGCACATTTGTGACACAAACGATGCATTGCACTCTATGTTTTGAAATGCGGGTGACAAATCAAACTAAACTTTAATCTTCAAGATGCAAGTTATTGAATGGGTATATCTTAGATTTTCATTAGACAGCTTCTCTCACCACCTCCTGTTACCAATGATAGCTTCTTCATGTTTTTAAAATTCAACTCACCATTGCTATAAAATAGCTCCATAAATGTTAGCAATTTTTTTTTTTTGGTGCTTTGTCAGGCTTGAATCCATTCAGGCACAGCATCACCACACTGGCAGTTTTTAGCAGATTCACTGCCTGGCATTAGCTGCTTAAACCTTGGCTAATTGCAATCATCTTACAATTTATGACCCAGGGCCCTCACACAAAATGCAGCCCTTACCGTTCAACCAAACAGCACAAAGTGAGACCAAACCTAAAACATTCAAAGTTCAAAATTAATTTATTGTCAAAGTAAATATATGTCAGCCCTGAGATTCATTTTCTTGCAGGCATTCACAGTCCGTATAAGAAACACAATAGAATCAATGAAAGACCACCACAACAGGACAGTCAAACAAGCAATGTGCAGAAAAACAACAAACTGTGCAAATATAAAAAGAAAGAGAAAAAATAATACCATTATTAACATCTGAGCAGACTGGATGTTGCTCAGTCTGAAAGAACTGAAGAAGTGTTGAATGCCTGGCTTAGAGTTGGGGAGCGCTTACAAAAAGCAGTTCATTGACAATACAGGACCAGGTGGTTAAAACAAAGATGTCAAGTGTACATAATAAAAAAACAACAAATTCAAGATGACAAATGCAGAAAATTCCAAGAGAAACCAGAAGCAATATGACACATTACAGGATCCTGCAACAGTTTAATGCAATCTGACTACTTACGCACAATCGAGTGGCAAACGTCATTCACCAAACTCTTGCCTTAAAATATAAACTAATGAAACACCCATACCTGACTATAAATACAAGCCTAATCCAGTTTCAGAATCAGAGTCCTACAATTACATTATGACCTATCTATTATTACAGATAAGACAATACGTAATAACCATCTGGATATAATATTGCTGGGTAAACAAGCAAGAACAACTTATTTAATAGATATAGCCATTCCAAACACACACAACATACAAAGATCAATAAATGTAATCTCCAGAAATATACTGAATTAAAAGAAGAAATTGAAAGACTAGAAAATTTTGTCCCAAAGAATTGGTATCATCCCAAAATTGTTGCACAATACCATTAAGCTGTTAGGCCTACACAGAAATATTTATGTAAATCTCCAGAAAGTCACAACACTAAACACCACTAGAATAGTCTGAAAATTCATAGCGATTAAGAAATATGCTTAGAAATTTGCTCGGCTAAGCCTGTAGCTCAGATTTTACCAGCTTGAGCTGAGAGAAAAAAATAATAATAGATAAATAAAGCATAAAATATTGAGAAAATGAGATGAAGAGTCCTTGAAAGTGAGTCCTTAGGTATTGGGAACAGTTCAATGATGGGTAGGTAAAGTTGAGTGATGTTAACCCCACTGGTTCAAGAACCAGGATAAATGATAACAATTCCTGAACTGGCTGGTGTGGGTTCTGAGGCTCCTGCATCTTCTTCCTGATGGCCGCAGTGAGAAGAGTGAATGGCCTCAGTGGTGCTGGTCCTTGATGATGGGTAATTTTGTCTTAAGGCATCGCTCCTTGTAGATGTGCTTTTTGGGTGGGCAAGGACTAGACTGTATCCATTACTTTCTGTGGGCTTTTCCTTTCAAGAGCAATGCCGTTTCCATACCAGGCTGTGTTGCAACCAGTCAGTATACTCTCCACTGACTATAGAAGTTTGTCAAAGTTTTAGATGACATGCCAAACCTTCACAAGCCTCTGAGAAAGTAGAGTCACTGCTATGCTTTCTTCTTAATGGTGCTTAGGTGCTGGAGTCTAGACAGATCCTCTGAAATGATAGCAGACGAATTTAATGTTGTGGACCCTCTCTCCGCCTCACCTCCTGATGAGGCCTGGCTCATGGGCCTTCATTTCTCCTCCTAAAGTCAATAATCAGCTCCCTGGTCTTGCTGACAATGAGTGAGAAGTTGTTGTGGCACCATTCTGCCAGATTTTCAATCTCCCCCCTGTATATCGATTCATCAACACCTTTGATACATCCATCAACAGTGCTTTTGTCAGCAAATTTAACTATGGCATTGGAGCTGTGCTTGGCCTCACAGTCATAAATATAGAGTGAGTAGAGCAGAGGTCTAGTCACACAGCCTGTGGTCCCTCATTTCCTTCCGATACAGCAATCTTGCCGTTAGGTCATCAGTCTTGTTCTCCAGTGACAGCATATTTGCTAACAAGGTGCTGGGTGGAAGAAGTTTCATTCCTCAGTGTTTCAGTCTGGATTGTAGTCCTCCTCTCCCTCCCTCTTTTGTAGCCAGGGCGATGTACCATTGTCCACTTTAAGGTGCCATACCTGCATTCTTGATCAATGTTCTTCAAGTCTTTCAGAAGATAATAGACAATAGGTGCAGGCATAGGCCATTTGGCCCTTTGAGCCAGCACCACCATTCAATGTGATCATGGCTGATCATCCACAATCAGTATCCTGTTCCTGCCTCCTCCCCATATCCCTTGACTCTGCTATCTTTAAGAGCTCTATCTAACTCTTTCTTGAAAGCATCCAGAGAATTGGCCTCCACTGCCTTCTGAGGCAGAGCATTCCATAGATCCACAACTCTCTGGGTGAAAAAGTTTTTCCTCAACTGTTCTTAATGGCCTACCCCTTGTTCTTAAACGGTGGCCTCTGGTTCTGGACTCCCCCAACATCGGGAACATGTTTCTTGCTTCGAGCGTGTCCAATCCCTTAATAATCTTATATGTTTCAATCAGATCCCCTCTCATCCTTTTAAATTCCAGTGTGTACAAGCCCAGTTGCTCCAATCTTTCAACATATGACAGTCCCGCCATCCCGAGAATTAACCTCGTGAACCTGCGCTGCACTCCCTCAATAGTAAGAATGTCCTTCCTCAAATTTGGAGACCAAAACTGAACACAATAATGAAATCACTGATTTGTTTAGACAGTTCAAAAGTACAGTATGTTACTTGAGGACATTCCTAGCTAATTTGGCTTTTTGAGATAGCCAGCAAAACTAAGTGATGGCCTGATGTCTAATGAACAGTTTTCAAAGGCATTGTCAATGGCTGCTCTAAAGTATTAGACAATAATATGTAATTCA
The DNA here is from genome assembly GCF_030144855.1 of Hypanus sabinus. Lineage (NCBI taxonomy): Eukaryota > Metazoa > Chordata > Chondrichthyes > Myliobatiformes > Dasyatidae > Hypanus > Hypanus sabinus. The sequence goes on along the minus strand of NC_082711.1, from coordinate 155,264,570 downwards.
CAGCTCATTTGCCCATATTGCTTTCAGATCTTTATTTGTTTTTCTGCTTGGCCAGGAAGTAAGCCAAGCTGTAATACTACATGGAACTTCAAACAATGTATCTTTTGAAAACTGTCATTTGAAAATGACTATTCTTTACATGAATGAAAGAGCACCCATAAACATTAGCAATGGATTAAGATTTAAATTCATCCCTTAAAAAATTCCTGAATGTCTTGTAATTCATATGACAATAAGGCATCTCTTTCTTTTTAAGACAGGGTATTCTTTTTCACTTTTTTTTCCATTATGGCATATCTGAACAATGAAATCCTGGGATACATTGAACAGATGAGACAGTTTATAAAACAGATGAATAAACTTCAGAAGTAAATCCCCTTTTGCGTGAAGTTGGCAAGACAGATGCTTTGAAGAAAAAAAACCACTCAAGTATAATTATTTTAACATTGTTTTTGCTTTTGATTCCACAGGTTGAAGTTCAGAATGGCAAGGTTATTATATCGGCAAGTGTTGAAGTACGTTTTCTTTAGTGTGGCAAAGGCAAACTTCAAAAATAAATTCTTACCATCTTGTTTGTCTACCTGCAATGGGATTCAGTATTGTGTGGATGTGTTTGTTTTAAATAGACCTTGGAAGAAAACAGAAGGATCAAAACCATGGTCACCCCATCACCAACAAATAAGACAGTCATTCTTCTTATAGGTGGAGGTAGGTATAGTGTATCAACTAAAAGGTTGTATTCTCTGCGAAGTGAAGTAATTTGCCTCTGCGTGTTGCAATGCAGCCGCACCAAACCAAAGCAATAATCTGCTCTGAGTCATGTTTGATGTCTGAAATAAAAAATAATCTGCCTGTGCTCATGTGCAAAGATTATTTTTAAATTGCTAAACATTAGGAAAGAACAGGCCTGCAGTTTAATCTTGCTTAGCATTAATAGCTTTAAAAATTAAGCTTTGATAAGTACCTTAAGAAGAAAATGCTGGAAAAGCTTGGCAGTTAAGGCTGTTTTTGGAAAGAAGTACTAAGCTTTGGACTTGAGACACTTTGTCACAACCCACCAAGCTTTTCTGGCATTTCCTGTTTCTGTTTCAGCTTTCCAGCAACTGCAGTTTGTTTTAAATTTCTTGTGTTTGATGATGTCTTCTTTAGCTTGGCCTCACTATGCCTGATTTTGCTATCATATTTCTATGTTAATGTTTACTTAGGGCATATTATATGGTTAATTTCTGAATATTGTTGTCAGTGTCCTGAAAAAAGGCCAAATGAAAGACAAGATGTAGAAATCACATATTTTATTTTGAGCAAGAACTTCCAAAGTAACTATTGCCGAAGTGAGAATATGGTTCTCTTGTAGATTTATTGAAGACTTTTAGATTAACACTCTTGTACGTTTTCACTTCTGCAATAAGGTCCAGCTTCGTTAATTTGTGCAGAAACTCTTCGCCAGGAATTTTACACAGGACGCATAATAATAGCAACCAAAGAACAACACTTGCCTTATGACCGTACAAAACTCAGCAAGGTTAGTAAAGAAATAGTTATATTGCAGGTTAAGTAATTAGACACGCTTTTGCCTCTAATCTTCATTCAATACTGTTAAATTTGCTATTATGTCACTTTGTTTCATAGTAAATGAAACACTATCAACACTGGTGGACTTGCAAAATCTAAAAATTTTTGACCCTTGGTAAATTTTCACTTGCTTGAAGAATATTTTGCATGTGAATTGAAACCAAGATATTGTATAGATTTGTAATTGTTTTCCATTAGTTGTTGGAGCAGCACTTATAGAGAAGATTATGTTAATGCCTGCCTTTACCTGTTAGTTGACAATCTGTTGAGGAACCAAGGATATTAAGTAAATTGGTCTCAACTTAACCAGAGGTACAGGCACACAGTGCACGACTACCTGTAATGTGGTCATTCCCAATGTGGTTTAATGTGGTAGGTATTTCAGAGTGTATGAAAGCATGACCATGGAAACAGAAATGTTATACAGTATGTTCTTTGTATCAAGACAAATATCATAAAGATTAATAAGTTTAAAATAAAAGTTATTTAATTACCACTTTCAGACATAATGAACAACTGTCACCATTATTTAATGTTATCATTTTAAGTATACTTGCTCTCTTCTGATCTGAATGAATGGCCCATTCCTTTTCCTAGACTGTGCAAGGATATTGTTTCCTTGTTACGTCTATTGCAATTATTACTATAATTCCCTTCAATTTTTATACTGTCATCTTTTTAAAAAGCTTATTCTGCAATAATTGGAGTTAAATGTTGACTCCACCTCAACAACAATATGATATGATTTTGATGAATTGTGCAATTAGTTGTGTATTTTATGATGTATTTTCCTATAAAGTAGTGGATCAAGGACTGTAAAGCACCAACATTTTGATTCCAGTGAGTTTGATAACCCACTATGGTTAGCATTGATCAGATGGCTACCAAATTAGCATAGCGTAATTCTGTTGTTAACATATGAAAAGCAGTGACTCAGATAGTGGATTTCTGGTTTGCTGAACAGTAATCCATAAAGAATTTGGCATTGTATATGTATATGATATAAACAATGCTTGGACTACATAAATAATGTTTGGACAAATGCTCTGAATTATAGAGATTTTTGCAATGGTATTTTAAAATCTATTTTTTGTTAACCCTATTTCTGAAAATCAGTAATGAGGAAATAATTGAATGATCCTATTTGACCCCACTCAAATTAAAACAATATCTAAGCTACTACAGTAAATGCAATAATTGAGATTACCCAGTTAGAACGTATTGTCTGTGTCTGCATGCATAGTGATTGTCTTTCCTGAGCTGTTTTCTCAGTAAATTGAAGGGTTATCGGAATACAGATCCATAATTCTTTGAAAGTGGCATCACAAGTGGATCGGGTTGTAAAGAGAGTTTTTGGAACATTGTCCTTTATAAAGCCAAAGTATTGAGTACAGGAACTGGGATGTTACGTTGAAGTTGTATAAGATATTGGTGAGTCCTAATTTGTGTGCAGTTCTGGTCACCTATCTACAGGGAAAATATCAATAAGATTGAAAGAGTACAGAGAAAATTTACAAGGATGTTCCCAGGACTTGAAGACCTGAGTTCTAGGGAAAACTTGAATAAGTTAGAGCATAGTTAGGGCTAGATAACAGTATATAAAATTATAAGTGGTAAAGTTAAAGCAGGCTTTTTCCACTGATGTTGACTGAGACTAGAACTAGAGGTTACTGTGTATTTAATATTTTAGTAATATTTGAGTAATATTGTGAATTGTTTGACTAAGCATTCTTTGCTGTTTACTTAATTCATTATGAGTTATATGTGAAAGTATGTGAAAGGCATTCATCATTACACCACCATTTTATAAACATGCATCTCACAAAAATGAAAATAAAGTAGGTACACATTATCCCTGGCTCCCAGTGTTTTTCTTTCGATTCATTTCATGTTTTGGACTTATAACGCATAACAGTGGTAATGAACAAGATTTGAAATGAACCCAAGACAACTACCTGTTGAAGTTCAGCATGTTTTTACTTCACAAAGGGAAAGGAGATACTTAAATTTTTTTAAAAATGCAGCAAGATGCTGGAGTTAAAAAAAATGCAGTATGTGGTTTCTTTAGGCAAGAAAAGATGATTGAGTTTAAATAAAGGCTATGGATGTCTATATAGTAGTTGTATTATATACTGTACTATATAAATAAGTTGAGATGCATTTTATATTGAGTTGGAGCTTATAGCTAGACAGGGAGGAGTAATATTGTAAATATATTGTTTGATTAAGCATTCTTTGTTCACTTAATTCATTGAGTTATACGTAAAAGTACGTGAATGGCATACGTCATTACAGCACCACATCGTAAGTGTACGCCTCACAAGAATAGAAACTAAGTAGATACATGTTATCCCCAGCCTCCCACCTTTTTCTTTTGATTAGTTTTATGCTTTGGAGTTACAAAACATAACTGTCATGGGTTAAGGGTGGAAGGTGAAATGTTTAAGGGGAACATGAGGAAAAGCTTCTTCAATCAGAGGATGGTGAGAGTGTGGTATGAGCTGCCAGCGGAACTGGTGGACGCAGGTTTGATTTTAAAATTTAAGAGAAGTTTGGATGAGCATATGGATTGTAGGGGTATGGAGGACCATGGTCCTGGTGCAGGTTGATGGGACAATGCAGGACAATAGGTTGGCATGGACTAGGTGGGCTGAAGTAGTACTCTGTAACTTCATTTAAAGAACAGAAGCAAATCGGTCTTGGCTGTGGGTAAAGATTGTTTTAGTATGTTGAACTGAAAGAGAAGTTGAATGTAATCACTGTCAAAGTAATTTCCAGCTCAGACAAGATTTGTTCTACTGTGTATGCATTAAAGAAATGACAAGAAATTACTAATTTCAGTGCAAAATATGTTTTTGTAACTGCAATGATTGTGACATTGCTATTACCTCTATTCTTGGACTTGTATAGATTTCTTGAAAGCATTACACCCATTTACTTGTCAACAATTCTATAAAGATTCTTTTCTCTTTTGTTCCTTCCTCATGGACTCTTGGGAACAGTATTAATTGAATGAGCTGAGAAATGATATTATTAGTTGCATGACGATACACCCATAAAGTGATTTATCAAGCTAACTGAACAGAGCTCTGTATTTCCTCTACAAACAGCACATTGCATTCTCTGAAACATTTCTGACTGTATTGTTGTGTGTTTCTTCAGAAGTTAGAAATCAGCATTGAAAGAATCTTGTTACGGAAGTCCGAGTTTTACTCCACTCATGGTATTGAGATGCTGACGAACAAGGAGGTGAGATGTGACATTTACTCTCTGTGATGGTATTTTACAGCCACTTTTAGCTACCAGATAACAAATAAATAAACCAAGAAAAACAAAAGTGATGGTTTTACATGGTTTTGTAAGGTGCCTAGCTTTGTATCAAGCTAAGGTGTATCAGCAGGTTTATTGTGGCGAGGATAGTTTCTGGTAATGCAGTAAAAGCTTTACTATCTGGAGTCCATGAGGAACGGGGTTGATAGTTAATTAAGGGTTAAAAATAATAGCAACACACAGAAAATGCTGGAGAACTCAGCAGGCCAGGCAGCATCTATGGAAAAAAGTACAGTTGACGTTTTGGGCCGAGATCCTTCGTCAGGACTAACTGAAAGAAGAGATAGTAAGAGATTTGAAAGTGGGAAGGGGAGGGAGAGATCCGAAATGATAGGAGAAGACGGGGGGAGGGGGGATGAAGCTAAGAGCTGGAAATTTGATTGGTAAAAGGGATACACAGATGGAGAAGGGGAAGAATCATGGGACGGGAAGCCTTGGGAGAAAGAAAGGGGGAGGGGAGCACCAGAGGGAGATGGAGAACAAGCAAGGAGTGATTATGAGAGGGACAGAAAGAGAAAGGGGGGGGGGGGAATAATAAATAAATAATAACCAAATAAATAAATAGATAAATAAGGGATGGGTTAAGAAGGGGAGGAGGGGCATTAACAGAAGTTAGAGAAGTCAATGTTCATGCCATCAGGTCGGAGGCTACCCAGACGGAATATAAGGTGTTGTTCCTTCAACCTGATTGGGGCTTCATCTTGACAGCTCTCTAACTTGCATTAATGCCCCTCCTCCCCTTCTTATCCCATCCCTTATTTATTTACTTACTTACTTACTTACCTACTTATTGCTCTCTCTCCCCCCCCTCCCTTTTTTTCTCTCTCTGTCCCTCTCACAATCACTCCTTGCCTGCTCTCCATCTTCCTCTGGTGCTCTCCCCTCCCTCTTTCTTTCTCCCTAGGCCTTCCATCCCATGATCCTCTCCCTTCTCTGGCCTTGTATCCCTTTTGACAATCAACTTTCCAGCTCTTAGCTTCATCCCTCCCCCTCCTGTCTTCTCCTATCATTTCGGAACTCACCTTCCCCCTCCCCCTCCCGCTTTAAAATCTCTTACTAATTCTTCTTTCAGTTAGTCCTGACGAAGGGTCTCGGCCCGAAATGTCGACTGAACTTCTCCCTATAGATGCTGCCTGGCCTGCTGCGTTCCACCACCATTTTGTGTGTGTTGCTTGAATTCCCAGCATCTGCAGATTTCTTCGTGATACATCATGTGATATGGTTATTGTACAACACTACCTTGCAAACCACCAAAAGATTTAAGCAATGTGCAGCAGAAGAGGTGGCTCAGATGTCCTAAAGTGCTGAGCTGATGTTGGCCCAGGTGCTCTCTAAGTGTGGCCCTTTTTTATCGCATGGGTTTTCATAGCACTTCTCTGATATCAATCAGGATGCTCTTTCATTGGTTGTTTCCTCTAAAGACCTGGTTAATAGGAAGCGTGAAGTAACCAAATGTTATATTGTAATAGACAATGATGCAGAGAATGTATATCTGTGCAATATAACCTTACATCAGAGCTTTACCTGTTCAGGAAATAAACCCTTACAACAATTTCACTCCAACATGTTAGGATTATTTAGGCTATCGTTTGACCCATTTCCCAGTGGTTTTGAATTCACAGTTTAACTTTTCAGTGAACTATTCCACAAATAAAAAGGGTAGGGTGCTCGAAGAAAAACTGGGCAGAGATAATAATAAAAAGAGGCAAATTCTAGAGTACAAATAGTGAACGTAGTTGCACTAGGATGTCCTCCTTTTATTTACACATTGTGATGGCATAATGAGATTTCCTCAAGTTGTCTGTGTAGCTTCAAGTATTCAACATATTTACAAAATATCTTTCTGCGTTATAGTTGCCAATACTACATGTACTGAAAAAGAAAAATATCCAGAAGGAAAGGATTCCAAGTGCTTCCATCTTAGCAGAGGTTTCCATTCAAAAATGTAAACACACATTTTAATCCTTGGCCTTAATGCTGCAAGTACATGCTGATAGCAAAGGAATGTATTCCCTGAAAGGTTCAGATGTAAATGCGTTGTTTCTGTTATGTTTAGGCAATATCGGTGAACACGGGTAAAAGGAGGGTTGCCTTTAAAGATGGAACCACCCAGCAATATGACTACTTACTGATAGCAACAGGCTGCATGTAAGTGACTGGTTCTTTCAGATTTGCAAATACCAGCTACCTGAATGTGTAGGTCGAATGCTTTCCAACTTGCTTATAACTTCTAATATTTTTGTTTATATCTAGGCTTATTAGAATATCTGAGAATAAGTTGTTCTGTTTAGTAGGAACAATATATGGTTCATCTTGAAACTTGAAATTATGCCAATTTTTCAAAACTCCTTTCATTCCTGTGATAAATTTACTTTATAGCATAACAAATGTGCTGTGTGAACATATGCCCACATTAGACACAGTCAGAAAGAAGCATTGAACTGCAGTGTACAGATCTAATGTGATGTGGCAACGTTAGTGACTTTCAATTAATAGTTTACCATCGGTATAGTTAGGTTTCTACCTAATTTTTGGAATTTCAATTTCACTTGTCTCAGGGGTAACAGGGATAGAAGAGTTTACAACATAGAACATAGAACAGTAGAGCACAGGAACGGGCCCTTGCCCACACTGTTCGGCCAAACCAAATAAGTTCAAAGTACGTTTATTGTCAAACTATGTATCCTATATCCACCTTGTGATTTGCCTCCTTACAGGCAGCCACCAAAGAAAGAAACCCAATAGAACTTTTTCTTTAAAAGACCGTCAAACACCCAACGTGTAGAGAGAAAAGAAACCAAATTGTACAAACAATGAAAGTAAGCAATTAACTGAAGTCCACAGCCATGAAGCAAGTCATCACTGTATCTGATCTCGAAGTCCACTGTTTGCAGGCCACAGTCTCAGTTCAGTGCAGAAGAGATGTGTAAACCTCATAGAAAAGTGAGCTGAACACTGGCCCATCGCTCGCCTCTGGCTCCGACACACTGGTGCTTACATTGGTCAAACTTCGCCTGTTCCTTGCACTCAGACGCAGGCCTTGCCATTTCCGAAATGCTCTCTCAGTCCTGAGCCCTGCCACTTCGATTTGGTCTGTACTCGACCTTTCCAGTTTGGCTCGCCACTTAAATTGACGAAACCTCAGGTCTTACTTCATTCTCTGGTCCGAGCCCTACCAGTTTGACTCTGCCTTGCATCTGCTCACCTTGCCTCTGTTCTGGCACTTTGAATCACCTCCAAGACTGCTCTAGCAGCCGGACATTGGCTCATTTCCCACTCTCAGGCTTGGTCCTTGTTGCCTTGATTCAGTCCGTACCCGCCACTCCACAATTGTCCTGCTCCTTTGGGACCTCAGTACACACTGCAAAAATTAGTAATCAGATTTAGAATTTGATAGGACAGTGAATACATGGAGGATTTTGAAAACAGAAATGAAAACTTTAAATCAAGGTGAAATGTACCAGAGCCCATGTTGGCCAGACTGATGGATAGATAGGACTTCATATGTGTTATGATATGTCAGTGGGAATTTTGAAGGACAAATTTAAGATGGTATAACAAGGAAGTTGGTCAGGAGCACTTTGGAACATAAGATGTAGGAGCAGGAGGAGGCCATTTGGCCATTCAAAGCAGCTCTGTTGTTCCTAAAGACTTTCTGTCGATGTTCTGTCTCAACACCATTCTCCTGTGCTGTCTCAATATCCTTTAATTCCCTTGATAAAGAAAGCTGTGTTTTGAATGAACTTGGCAACTAAGCCTCCATGGCATGTCGCGATTGATTTTATTTAAACTTCATGCATTGGTGATTTAATACTATCTTCAGTATGGCATCAGTGCAGGACATTGATGAGTTAGTTCCTTGCATGTCAGTAACTACCTTATGAACTGCCATCAAAAAATGTCTGAAAGTATAAAAGCAAAAAGCAGATACTTGTCCACAATATATGTATGTGGAAGTCCAAAGCAATTGCAGAAGACTTTAGCAGTAAACCTGTTTAGACACTGTTGTGTTCTTTATACCTACTGTGGGTTATTCATAAAGACACATGTTCTCAAAGAACATAACTAGAATTTTTATTTAACAGCAAACAGCAACCACGTCTTAACATACAAGTTTCTCAATCATTCTGTCAATTCTGCGCATGCTCTGAACTCTGTCTGATCACGTTCTGACACGTAACATGTGATATCACCACATCTTCCTTTCCTTAAAAAGAAAAACAATTAGCAACATTAATCAAAACAAATGCATAATTTAACATGTCTCTATCAGTCTCTCTGGGGGTTTACGAACACGAGTCGACCTTCTAAGTGGTTCACACAGTTCTTGTGTTTCGTTGGTATTTTCATATTTCGTCTGGTCTGCATCAGTTAATGGAAACTCTGAAATTGTCTCTTTCTTGAGGCCTTTGCAAAGAAATCGCAATTCATTCATTAACTGTGTAATCTCTTTTTTTATGCTGAGACTTCATTTCAATAACATTTCTCAATTCCTTAACTTGTGCTTTCTCTTCTTCAATTGGATCCTGATTCTTGTCACTCTTTGGCTTCAGGTCAGTATTGTACTGTACCGGCAAGTTTGGTTATGGTGGCAGTGCTTTGTCAGATGCTGGTAACAAAGGGATGGGTCTGGGATCTTTCTTTATGACTTTTTTTTACTTTTGCTGTGTTGGAATCAAATTCTTCTCTCCCTCTCTCCCTCTCTCCCTCTCTCCCTCCCTCTCCCTCTCTCCCCCCCTCTCTCTCTCCCCCCCCTCTCTCCCCCCCTCTCTCCCCCCTCTCTCTCCCCCCTCTCTCTCCCCCTCTCTCTCTCTCTCTCTCTCTCTCTCTCTCTCTCTCTCTCTCTCTCTCCTGACTCTGTGTCACTATCCAGGACTAAAATACTTACCATCAAATTCAGTCTCTCACAGGCAGATAAACCAAGTATTGACTGTACACAAATGAAAGTGTGTGCACCATATTTTTGTGTGATACTCTTGCCACACATGTTCCTTTAACTGGAATGTCTGCACCTGAATACCCAGTCACTTTTATATTTGTCTGATGCAACACTGGTCTTGGCTTTAATGCATTAAATTCAGATTCTGCAAGAAAATTTACTTGTGCTCCAGTATCCAATTTAAACAGAATAATGTTTTGGTTCACTTGCAATGGCAAAGTCCAGTCATTCTGACTTTATTTACTTTCACAATGCACATCGATATAAAACTCCTCACGTTCATTTTCAAGCACTGCATTTATGTGCTTTTTCTCTTTTCTACTTCTGCAACAGCGTGAAAAGTTATTGCTCTTACCACAATTGTTGCACACTCTCCGATACACTGAATGCATTTTAGGTCGGTGCTGCTGCCCACAGCGATCACAAAGTTTTTTTTCTTTCAGATGACGTCTTGCTGTCTGTCGGTTTCGTAGTTGCTTCATTATTTTTTCTAACATGTTCACAGTTACTCACAGCGTGTACGCTGCAGTTCTCAATAAAAAGCTCTTTAGCCTGTGACTTTACGGACTCCGAAGCTTTTCAGAGAATCAAAATTTTTTCCAAGTTTACATCTGGTTCTCTTAAGAGTCTTTCTCTCAGACCATTATCCAGAACGCCGCAAAAAATTCTTCCTTTAATGAGAGAGTCCGTCAGCTCTGCACACTCACATGTTTTACTGTGATTTCTCAATTTCGTAACAAATTGATCAATCGTTTGACCAGCTTTCTGCTTGCATGTAAAGAATTTGTACCGTTCATACGTAACATTGCTCTTCGGTATACAAAATGCTTCAAACTTGTTGATTATCGCTTTTAGATTCAAATTATCTCCATGCTCAAAAGTAAAATGGTTATATGCCTCAATTGCTTCATCACCAATCACGTGGAGTAGAATCGCAGCTCTCGTTTTTTCTGATTTATTTTCTGCTCCGAACACCGATAAATAAATCTCAAAATGCTGTTTAAATCTTTTCCAGTTTTCAGCTATGTTCCCAGTCAGCTGAAGTGTTTTCTGAGGTTGTAAAACTTCCATTCTTAAAGCTGTTAGCCAACAACAAAAAAGTTTGTGCTTCTTTTTCGATTATTTTTGCTTTTCCCGTGTTAGCGAAATGAATTATTCTTCCAGACCGACTTCTGACACCATGTTGCGTTCTTTATACATGTCGTGGGTTACTCATAAAGACACCTATTCTGGAACAACATAACTAGAACTTTTATTTAACAGCAAACAGCAACCACAACTTAACATACAAGCTTCTCGATCATTCTGTCATTTCTGCACATGCTCCGAACTTAGTCTAATCACGTTCTGACTTGTGACATGTGATATCACCACAGACACATGTACAGTATATGAATAATTTCAAGTGCCTTCTAATTAGTTTTGAACTTGGGAATCTTTTCACCAAAATGTGTTTTTTTTAACATAATAGTTCCTCAGATCTGTTTATTTTGTCTTGAGATTTCTTTTGAGTTGATTGTTAATTGTACTATATAATCCTTCAAAATTTCTAGTTTTGACATTATAGCAACAGAAAAACATATTTGATATACATCAGTTGCTTGGAGTTCAGTTTTATTTTGTTTATAATATGTGATATGTTTAAATGCAGACCTCGAAAACTTAGTTGTCCAGGAGCAGATCTAGAAAATGTATTTTGCTTGTATACTCCTGAAGATGCACACAAAATTCATGAGTTATCAAATGAAAAAGATGTTGTCATCGTGGGCTCCTCATTCATTGGTAATTCCTTTACATTTCCTGCTAAGAAGGTCACTTGTGTTATTGTGGGTTGAGTAGCCCTTATCCGAAATTCCAAAATCCAAAAACCTCCATCGTCAGAGTACTTAAAAAAAAAATTCACAAGGCTCTGGAAAGGTTGCCAGGTGATGCACTGGTCTTTGTTTGGTCACAGATAGTTCTGAAAAGTGACATCATGTATGTAATGAACAGAAGTTAATGAAAGAATACAAAAATACTGCATAAAGCAAAAAATGAACACCTTGATCGTGTATTGAAAGAATTAATTTATCATATTCTGATCATGAAACAAGCAAAGATCTGTCACAAAGAACTGAAAGTTGAAGGTAATTGTGAATATTCAGCAGTCTGGAATTTAAGAAAAGGCACAGAATTAATTTTTAAAACAACTGCCGATCACAAAAATCCAGCAACAGAACAAGTCTATGTTGCTGAGTGTTTATATACCTTACATAATAGTATTACATTTTTATCATGTTGCTGATGAAAATCTAACCCCAGAACAAGTCTACAATGCTGATTGTTTTTATACCTCACATAAAACATAAAAAAGGTAAAATACAATACATGATAAACTTTTAATCAAAATGCAGTATCAAAGGTGGAGACTGAAAGTCTGCCGTTGTTAGTTGTTGTTCAACAGCTGATTCAGATCTTCTCCCGATGCTGCTTTTTTTACCCAACACACATTATATTTTCATTCTATTAATTCAATGTAATAATTTTTATTGTTGAGTACACATGTGTAATGAACAAGCGTAAGCTAAAGACTGCTTACCAGCAGCACATAAATTCAGAATCGGAAATGAGGGCGACCCCGAGCTATCTCATTAAGTAGTCCGAAATCCAAAAAAAAATCTGAAATCCGGACACTTTGGCCCCAAGCATTTCAGATAAGGGGTACTCAACCTGTATTTCCATTATGTTTCCATTATTTTATGGTAATCAAGAAACGCACTAATACCCTAGGAACTAGTTTATAACTCAATGTCACTCCATTGTACATAATGGTGTGTCTACACTGGAAGTTCTGTTGTCTGTAATCTGAAGCAAAATAAGTGTTGCAAGAGATGTTACCAACATTACGTATTGTGTGTGATATTGAATGTATCAGTGATAATTACTGTAAGGGCTGTTTGACTTGTCTAACAATTACATACAGAATGATTCTAGAGAGCACATATTTCACATTAATACCTTAGTAACAATTCAAACTTAAGCATTGCAAAATGCCTCAAGGGCTCAAGTGTTTTGTATAACACTGTTTAACAAAATTAGACACCAAGCCTCAAAATGAGAGACTAGCACAGGAAGTTGGTTTTAAAGGATGTCTTGAAGACTGAAGAAGGATCTGTTTATTCCCATAGTTTGCTTTCAATTCTCAATCCATTGTCAGAATTCTATCCCCAATTCCAAGGGCTCTAAACGTGTTGACCAACCCCAAAGGATTAGATTTGTAAAAGATTATGTTCCTTTCATAAATGCCTGTTGATTCAACTCAATCCTATTATTCATTCAAAGATATTTGTTATTACGTCCTCATTAATAGACTTAACCATTTTCCCTATAATTACCATTGGGCCTTTTTCCTCCGGACTTCCAGACTTAAAAGAACTTCTTCTCCTTTGCTACCAGGTTTCTGAACTAATCACCTCTTTCCCAATGCTGCTGCCACATCATTATTGTATTTTTATTTTTGCTCATCTCAAGCTGGTAAAACCTGAGCTATGGGCATTGCCAAGCAGACTCATTACACAATTACAAGGAACTTTTGGACTATTCTAGTGGTGTTTAGCGTTGTGGCTTTTGGGAGATTTACATAAGTATTGTTGTGTAGGCCTAATTGCTTAATTCCATTGTGTAGTGACTTTGGGGTGATACCAGTTGAGATATTACTATCAGGACCAAGTATACTCTTTTCATGTTCCAAAGTCTTTCAATTTCCTCTTTTAATTCAGCATATTTCTGGTGTTTTTCACTTAATATTATATGTGTTTGGAATGGCTATATCTATTAAGTAAGTTGTTCTTGCTTGTTCACCCTGCAATATTACATCCAGACAGTTATTATGGATTGTCCTAGCTGTAATAATGGCTTGTATTTGTAGTATTATTCTTCCTTTTCTTCTTCCACTTCCATTTTCTATTCCTCTTCTTTCATAGTTTTTTCCCCTTCTTCCTCCTCCTCATCCCATCACCCATGCTGGGGTTGTAGGCCGCCGACAGCTGCTCGCCAAAGTCCTGTCCTGAGCCTGCCTTTCGAGTTTCCCAGGTGTAGCCCATCTTCTTGGTGTATCCTTCCTCTCCCAGGGATGAGGTTTTTGAAGCTTCTGTTGGTGTTTCTGTGGCACGGATTTTTATTGGGGGAGGGGTCCTTTCTCAGCCAGGCTGGGGGTCATCCATGGCCCAGTTGCTGCCACATTCTTGTACTTTTAACTCAACCTCTCTCAGTTATTCCACTATTGTCACTTTAATTTTGTTTTGCACTACTACAGATCACACAACAACCTTTGCACCATTCTGCTGTTTCGTGTTCATTATATTTATTACTGTATTTGTTATTGCCATGTATACTGTTTACCCTGAGAGCTTCATACAAACAAGGCATTTCATTACATCCTTGTGTAAATGATAATAAACTAATCTAATCAAATGGGTGATTCCCTGTTTTATCCCTCCATCCTTTCTTAAACAGTGGTGTCGTAGTTGCTACTCCTTTAAAATTCTGGCATGTAGATCATTGGACACTTGGGATTTAATGATTGTTGATGTCGTCAATATTTTTCTAGTAATACCTACTTCCTTGGTTCCTCATTCCCTCATAGTTCTGCCTTTTTTTCTGTCTTCCATGCGTAAAACCATACTGATAAATCACAAGATAAAGAGTGATACAGCACAAAATTAGGCATCCCAGCCACTGAGCCTTGTCAATCATTAAGCACCCATTTACACTAGTTCTCCACTAACTCACATTCCCGTCACCTCCTCTCAAATTCCTCCAGATATCTACACGTTTGGAGCAACTTACATTGGCCAATTAACCTAACAGTCGCACATGTTTGGGATGTCGGTGGGAACTAGTGCACCTAGAAGAAACTCTCACAGTCACGGGGTGGGGGAGGAGAAGTCACACGTGCGAACTCCACATGGGCAGCACCGGAGGTCGAGGGTGGCTGGAGCTGTGAGATCGCAGCTCTACTTTAATTCTTAAATACTTATGCCACTTCCTTTTTCCTTGTATCTGCTTGTAGGGGTCTCACTCTCTGCTTGTAGAACTTTCGGCCCAATAGTTCATGCTGCGAAATACCTTCTAACACTAGGTTCATACGCACACAGGGTATGGCTTTGCAACTCATTTTCCGATGTGCCTCTGCCATCTCTGATACCCTTTTAACTGCTTGGCCACTTTTTAAGAATCTACGGACATCTACTCTAAGCCCGTGTTTTTCCTCCATTCAGTATCCTGTCATTTGTTGTTCATATCCCTGTAGAGCAATCTTTTCTCAGGCTAAGTTACCATCAACTGGCCAATTCCAGTCCACTTTTGTTGTTTTACCTAGCTAAGTTAAAGGTTCAAAGGTTTATTGATTATCGAAGTATATATGCAGTATACAACTCTGAGATCCGTCTACTTCAAATAGCCATTAAGCAAAGAAAATAATGGAAATGATTCAAGGAAAAAGCATCAACCCCCCCCCCACCACCCCCGGGACTGCGAGAACATCAAACCCCAACTCCCACCCCCCCACCACCCACACAAAAAAACTTACAAATTGCTCCCGCCAAATTAAATTGCTCAGACGGTAACAAGAAAGAACGGACAAAAACACAGAATATAAGACCTTAATACTGAGGAGCAGTATTAGTCCATTTAGCCCATCGAGTCTGCTCCACCATTTCATCAAAGCTGACCAATTTTCCTCTCTTCCTCAATCTCTTCCCTTCATACCTTGACTAATCAAGCATCTATGGTCTTATAAAGACTTATTGTTCAAAAATTGGCCTACTTCAATTAAGAAAAATACACTCGTTTTATCTTAGACAAATCAAACTGAATTAGTACTAAAAAGAAAGTGCTTCCCCCTCCCCCACAAGGCTCCTCCCCAGTTTCATTCCCTAAAACTAGATTCAGATTTATGCCCCCTCCCAATACTCCCTTTTATTGGTTAAAAATATTCACTTGATTGCAAGCTAAGAATCCTGTGCTCTCCATATGTTTTACATTCCCTGCATCTCAGTCAGTATAAGGGTAATTAAAACTTCCACTATTACTGGCCCAAGTGCTCTTGCACGTGTCAGAAATTTGCTCTGCTGCTTTGTAACTCTGTTTGGAATTTTGTAATGTACTAGTGTAATTGCCTCTGTTTTTGTTCTTTCATTCAACCCATGCAGCTTCCAAATCGCACCCCATCTTACACCTTAAACAATGTTGCAGCTCTCCTTTTAAATCCTTCTCTACATCTACTGTAAGCTCTGCAAACAGCAAAATTAAGCATCTAGTCTTGCCCCTTTTTAAAGATATTTTTGTGCACTTCTATGTCATATATCCACAGAGTTACCTGTGGCATCAGTTTATCTGCCTTAGTCGCCATTCTCCTTGCATTTCATTATATAAAGGCCATTGCTGAGTTAAGAACATCCGGTTTATGGTCAACACTACGTATGAATGTGCTCCTAAATATTATTAAAATCATTAGTCTGACATACTTATGTACATACATTTCTTCCTGGCTTTGCCTTCTATCCACTTATAGTACTTGTCCTTATGTGTTTTTGATGATATTCATTACAATACTGTGAAGGGGCAGTTACCATATTGAGTATTATTTATTTTCCAATTTATGGACATCTGCTAGAACAGAATTTATTTGTACCAGCAATTACAGTTGGTCTTTATTACCGAATCTCTATTTTCCCTGCCTTTAACTTTCTCGTACCCACCAAAATAAGAAAGAGGAGGAGGACTTACTACTGTAAAGGGTGGTTGTGACAGATATCCTCAGGATATTCAATGAAATAGATAAACCCTTGAAATGATGTGTAATGCTTGGCCAGGGAGCTGTGGTTGAGTTTAGACTAAATAGCTGTTTTATTTTGTCCAGCGGAGAACTGTGGACTGAGTGAATTCTTGATTTTGTTTTTTGATTCCAGTTCAGTATCACAGGCAATCTAATTCTGATGTCAGTTTGCCAACCTATGTCAAACAGTCAAAACACTCATACTTCCTGGAGTAACCCGAAACCTGTAATTGAAGATTTTCTTAAAATTCCAGCAGCGTAATAGCTATGAATTAAGTGACCCTGGGATTTTTTTGTTGTGTCATATTACTAACATGACTTCTAGGATACAGTAATGATCAGGAAATATTACCAGCATGAATTCAGTGTAAAAATGTACAGGGTAGTAGGTGGGCATTTGGCCCATTTGAGTCTATGTCAACCAAATCTGGACGTTAAGTTATTCCCTCTTTCCAGCTCTTGGGTTTGTGACCCTGTAAGTTATAGTTTCCAAGTGCTCTTCCATGGATTTATTATATGAGGCTGGTATTTATTTCTCCCACTTCTTTTTAAGAAGTGACCATGGAAGAGAAACAGTTATTCACTGAATGAAATTTGTCTTTCTTCACCACTTCCTCCTTCACTCTATTCTTCTACAATATTCACCCTAGATATCATCTCCTCTGCTGAGGATAACAGGACACTCATATTCTCAACTTAGTCTTTTCATGATTTTGTACACCTCAATTTAAGCTCTCTCAGCCTCATTTGAACCAATGAAACAATTGTAGCCTCATCACTATCTCCTCTCTTCATAACAAGTCTCAGGCCCTGGCTATGTGAAGAGTTTCATCCAAAACATTGACTCTTTATTCCTCTCTATAAATGCTCTTAACTCTTGTTAAGTTCCTCCAGCATATTGTGTGTCTCAGTCTGGATTTCCAGCTTTTGCAAAATATCTTGTGTTTCTGGCGATATCCTTTTACTGTACATTTTCTTTGATCTAAATGTTTCTTAAATGCTCTGTGAGACTGCCTTCTAGTGCTAGGGACGGGACTACAGGCAACTAAATAACTACAGCAAAAGAAGATAAATTATTGTTCCACCTCAGGCAATTATTTGAAATGTTCAGTTTTTCTTCTAATCACTAGTTGTTTCTCCCCTCCCCTCCAAAAGTTTACATTTATCTTGCACATTTTATGTCTAGAGGACAGGCAAATCCTCAGCAACACGTACAACACGCTGGAGGAGCTCAGCAGGTCGGGCAGCATCCATGGAAATGAGCAGACAACGTTTCGGGCCGAGACTGCTTGTTTCCACGGATGCCGCCCCACCTGCTGAGTTCCTCCAGTGTGTTGTGTGTGTTGCTTTGATTCACAGCATCTTCAGTGTACTTTGTGTTTAGGCAAATCCTCAGTTTGACAAGTTCTAAGAGTCGGAACTGAGATAACAGAGCATACCCCGTATACTACAATAGATGGAATGCCAGTCTGAATTTTATCTGTGAAAGCTATATTTGAACCTTTAACTTTCAGGTGCAGGGCCATTGTTAGTTTGTGCATGACTTCATAAAATGAAGTAATGTAAATATTTTACTTCAGATCTTTCCTTTTGTCTTCCAGGAATGGAGATAACTTGGTACCTGATTAACAAAGCTAAGTCTGTGTCTGTGGTTGGAACCAGCAAGGTTCCGTTTCGGGATGTGTTGGGAAGAGATGTTGGCACTGCAATAATGAAGTTAAGTTGCCAAATGAAAATTCAGTTGTCTGAAGAGAACACAATTCAAAATTTGCAGATAATAAAAATTGGTTTAGGAAGTTGTGAAGGAAATTGAAAGTGGGAAAGAAAAGCTGCACTTGTAGGAAATCAAAGTGAAAGCATAGGAAATCAGGTCAGGCAGTGCCCATGGGAAAAGAAACTTAATTAATATTTAAAATTAAAATATTTTTCCTCCTATAGATTTTGTCTGACCCACTGAGTGTTTTCTGCATTTTCTGACAAAAGCCACTGATCTGAATCCTAACTTTAGCCATGTTTGTCTTAATTAGTGAGAAAATACTGAAAATATCTTCCACTGCTGATCAAGAAAAGCACTGTTTATTTCAATCTTCCTCTTAGCTTTTAATATAAGCATATTAATTCTTCTTCACTTTGTTTTGATTTGAAATCCTTCTCTGTAACATTGCAGAAATTTGAAGCGGCAAATGTGAAGTTTTACATGGAAAGTAAAGTGACTGAACTCAGGGGACAGAATGGATTGGTAAACCCAATGAAAATTGAATCATTTCAGCAATTAGCTTTTGTTCTATCTTGCATTAATTTTTGTAACTTACGCAAACTATTTTTCATATATTTGCAGTTGGAAGAAGTTGTGCTCGAAAATGGAATGGTTCTTCCAGCAAACATCTGTGTAGTTGGAATTGGTATAAACTTAACCATTTTTTTAAACCATATATTTGGTTAGAATCATATATAGACCTTAGAACAATACAGAAAAGGAGAAGGCCCTTTGACCCATGAATCTGTACTGACCACTGTCCAAGTCCTTCTGCAGCCTCCCTGCTTTCTCAACACTACCTGCCCCTCACCTATCTTTCTATTGTCTACAAAGCCATCAAATCTGTTAGCCAAATCAGTGACATACAACATAAAAAGAAATGGTCCCAACAGCAACCCCTGCGGCTCACAACTAGTCACTGGCAGCCAATCTGAAAAGACTCCCTTTAGACCCACTCTTTTCCTCCTACCAATCAGCCAATGCTCTATCCATGCTAGTATTATTCCTGTAATTCCTTGGGCTCTTACCTTGCTAAGCAGCCTCATGTTCCACACCTTGTCAAAGGCTTTTGGAAAATCCAATTACACAACTTCCACCGATTCTGCTATGTCTGTCCTGCTTGTTATTTCCTCAAGATTCTAACAGATTTGTTGGACAACATTTTTCATTAAGGAAACCATATTAAATTTTGACTATTTTATCTTATGCCTCCACGTACTCCAAAACCGCATCCTTAACAATTGACTGCAACATATTCCCAACCTCTGAAATCAGGCTAACTGGCCTATAATTTCTTCTGCCTCTCTCTCACTCCACAAAGAGTGGAGTGACATTTGCAATTTTTCAGTCCTCTGGAACCATTCCAAAATCTAGTGATTCTTGAAAGATGATTATTGATGTCTCCACATTAGTTCATTAGATGGACTACACCCCAGGGTACTGTGGGGTATAGTCCATCTGTTGTAGGTGATTTATCTACCTTTAGACCTTGCAGCTTCCAAGCTCTCTCTATTGACAGCGACTGCACTTGCTTCTTCTCCCACCACTCTTGAACTTCCGACATACTGTTAGTTTCTAACATAATGAAGATAGACACAAAATATTTAATAAGTTCATGCGGCATTTCCTTGCCCCCCTTACTACCTCTCCAGCATCATTTTCTCGTGGTCCGATATCTACACTCGCCTCTTCTACTCTTTATATACCAGAAAATAATGTTCGGTATCCTCTCTGATGTTGTTGGCTAGCTTACCTTCATATTTCATCTTTTCCTACCTTATGGCTTTTTTTAGTTGCCTTCTGCTGGGTTTTAAAAGTTTCCCAATCCTCTAACTTCCCACTAACTTCTGTTCTTCTATATACCCTCTGTTTGGCTTTCATGTTGGCTTTGACTTACCTTGTCAGCCGTGGTTGCGTCATTCTGCCTTTAATATACATCTCCTTTAGGATGTATCTATTTGCGCCTTCTGAATTGCTCCCACAAACTCCAGCCATTGCTGTTCTGCTGTCATCCCTTGCTAGCGTCCCCTTCCAATCAAATTTGACCAACTCCTCTCTCAAGCCTCTGTAATTCCCTTTACTCCACTGTAATACTGGTACACTTGACTTTAGCTTCTCTATCTCAAATTGCAGGGTGAATTTGATCATGTTATGATCACTATCTTCTAAGGGTTCTTTTACCCTAAGCTTCCTAATCAACTATGGTTCATTACACAACACCCAATCCACAATAGTTGATCTCCCAGTGGGCACAACCACAAGCTGCTCTAAAAATCCAGCCAATGGGATCCAGCACTAACCTGATTTTCCCAATCTTCCTGCGTATTGAAATCCCCCATGACTATTGCAACATTGCCCTTTTGACATGCTTTTTTATCTCCCATTGCAATTTGTAGCCCACATCCTGAGTACTTTTCGGAGGCCTGTATTTAACTCCCATCAGGGTCTTTTTGCCCTTGCAGTTTCTTAGCTCTACCCAAAAGGATTCTTCATCTTCTAATCCTATGTCGCCTCCTCTGATTTCATTTTTCCCCAACAGAGCCTCACCACCCCCTCTGCCTACCTGCCTGTGCTTTTGATACAATATGTATCCTTGGATGTTTACTGAATATTTTCTTTTTACATTTGACTTCCAACGTACAACACTTCACACTTGTCCGGATTAAATTCTTGCCTTTTCTATGTTGAAATTTCTAAATGATTTATATCCTGCTGTATGTTTTGACAATCTATCTACAAATTTGCCTCTATCTAAACAGCCATTCTATATCCTCTTACAAATCATATGAATAGGAAGCTAATGACACCTAATTACTTCTGCCTGCACATGGTAACTATCCCTGGTTCATATAATTAGAAACATAGAAAGCCTACAGCATAACACAGGCCCTTCAGTCCACAATGCAGTTTCGAAGATGTACTTACTTTAGAAATTATCTAAGGTTATCTAAGGTTACCCATAGCCCTCTATTTTTCTAAGCTCCATGTACCTATCCAGAAGTCTCTTAAAAGGCGCTATTGTATCCGCCAATTGTGAATCGTTTAGTTTTTTCCCCCTAAGGGGCTGTCCTCACATGATCTTTTTCTCTTATATAAACTGCTTGCTGTGTGGAAAGGAGTGGTACCCGCAACAGATTTCCTTAACAAGAGTGGCATAAAAACTGATTCGAATGGTGCAGTTATTGTCAATAAGGTAGAAATTGTTTTATGTTTTACCATTGATTCCTTGATTTAAATGATAGCATTTCCACTTTGGAATGATCTGCCGCTTTTTCACTTGTGCAAAGTAGGGCATTTCCTCCTTGATTTAATTCTTTAGATTTTCCCTGGCTGCAAGCCAATTGAAACGCTTAATTTTCGTTCTGGTGTACCTTACAATGTAAATCACTTGTCTGAAACAGAAAACTACATGGGGAATCTCATGTCAGAAAGGGATTACATTTTTTTTATCGGTTGTTTCCTGGAAAATAGGACGTGATGAGTCAGTAGTGAATTGAAAACATGGAGTTAATGGCTAAATGAAATTTAATGTGGATAGAATACAGGAGGCAACATAAGACCGTAGGCCATAAGACATAGGAGCAGAAGTAGGCCATTTGGCCTATTGAGTCTGATCTACCATTCAATCATGGCTGATCATTTTCCACCCTGCTCAGCCCCACTCCCCACCAATCTCCGTGTAACATTTAATGCTGTGTCCGATCAAGAACCTATCAAGACCTGCCTTAACTACATCCAATGGTCTGGGCTCCACAGGAGCCTGTGGTAATAAGTTCCACAAATTCCACCCTCTGGCTAAAGAACTTTCTCTGCATCTCTGTTTTAAATAGATGCCCCTCTATCCTGAGGCTGTGCCCTCTTGTCCTAGACTCCCCAACCATGGGAAACATCCTTTCCACATTTTTAATATGTGAATATGTAGGGAGGGAGGAGCATATCAGGTCAGTCCAAATTTGTATGTTGTCATGATAGATATAGTCATAGAGCACCACAGAATAGAACCATTCTCTATGGCCCATCTAGTCCGTACTGAACTGTTACTCTGCCTTTTCCCATTGACTCGCACCTGCATTGCTAAGTGGCTTTAGCAAAGAATGATGGGAGTATTACACAGATGGAGCTGAGTAATCTTTGTAATGGACAAGATGTTTTGTTTAAAGCGTAACCGGACACTGAACATTGTGTGTTTCCTGTTTAGGAAATTAGTCAAGAAAGGAAAAGGTGTCAATGACAGGGGAGTAAAACTTGTAATGTGAAAGTGGTAGTGTGTAAGAGGAATGCCTTCAGTGCCTATGATGTAGAACCAGTGGAAAACAAACTGCTGGAGGAACTCAGCAGGCCAGGGAGCATTTATAAAGGGAAAAGGGCCCAGTGATGTATTGCATCGAGACCCTTCAACAACACTTAGTTTACAGTTTATCTTGGTCTCCATTACTGCATTAATGTCAAGAAAGATACTGGATTGCTTTGCAAATGACTTAACATAGTTACACGGAGCCAGTGCCGATCTACTGTGCAGGTACCGTTCTATGATTCTGTGTTGCACAATGGTGTTGTAATGGCCCAGGACTCCTTACACAGAAGCTTTCAAGCCAACAACCTCTACCAGCTAGTAGGACACGAGCAGCAAAACCATGGGAGCACCATCACCTGAAATTTGCCCTCCCGGTCACACTCCATCTTGACCTGGAAGTACTGTACATCACTCTTCCTGGAACTTCCAAAAAGCTTTGTGATTATGTCAACAATGCCAACAAGGACTGCAGTGGTTCAAGATGACAGCTCTCCACCACATCCTTAAGGGCAGTTTGGGACAGACAGTTAAATGCTGGCTTAGACTAAAAGGTGGCAATAGGAGCGACAGATCAATGATTTATATTTCATGTTGAATTTAAGATAAGTTCATCACTCTCGGCGAAGGTCTAGTGCTGGTTTTAGATGATGTTGAAAAATGACACTGGTTCCTCCATTAAACTGTGACTCAACGGGAGGAGTGTATAAGCTTTGAAATGACCCTGCAGTGATGTCCTTAAGTTGTGCCTGGTCACTTTGTAATTCATTAAGAACATGCCAGACCACATCCACACTAAGCTCTTTATAAAATTAATAATGTAAATATGGGTATGTCTACTCCAGTAGCTTGGCATTTGACTAAGCACTCAAGTGTAACCTAATCAAATTACCAATGTGGATCTGTTCTGTGGGTCTACATTTACAGCTGAGCATGTTAGTGTAATGTGTACGGCAAAGCAAGATCACTGCTAAAAATACTTGTTTAGTAATAACCAGAAGGTTTTCTGTGTTTGTTTTTATCTATTGACTGCCCTACTAGCTAAACAGCTCCATCCATTCCTGTGTAAGCATCTTTTTAGTGTCACCTTCAACTTAATTCAAAACTTTGAATGCTGTCAGTTCTAAATTCCAAAGGGCCTGTTCCATGCCATCTGGTTGAAATGAAATGCTTTGCAATTAAAATTGCATTACTTCTCATTGTAGTGATGCCTCTTGAGTCCATTTACATTCATTCCATATGCCAGTCTCCCACCCATAAGACCATAAGTTATAGGAGCAGAATTGGGCCATTTGGCCCATTGAGTCTGCTCCGTCATATCATCGTGGCTGATCCATCTTCCCTCTCTGCCCTAATCTCCCACCTTCTCCCCATATCCCTTCATGCCCTCACTAATCAAGAATCCATCAACCTCCACCTTAAATATACCCTGTGACCTGGCCTCCACAGCTACCTGCGGTGATGAATTCCACAGATGCACCACTCTCTGACTAAAGAAATTCCTCCTCATCTCCGTTCTAAATGGACATCCCTCTATTCTGAGGCTGGGTCCTCTGGTCTTAGACTCCCCAAATCATGGTGGTTTAAAAAAAAATTGTGCAATAAAAAAAAATTGGCTTCACTGCATTTTGTTTGGGATTAAGAGAAATGTGACTGATGTGGAAATTGAATTGCACGGTGCTTTAGGGCAGGTTTTAAACGATGCTGGAATTTGAAATTTTGCCAGGCGAGTGCTTTCATTTTTGTTTTGGCTCTCTGTTTCAGAACATGCAGACCAGTAATCTTAGAGTGTTTGCAGCTGGGGACATTACTTCATTTCCACTACCGCTGAAAAATAATGAAAATGTGACCATTCGTCATTGGCAAGTGGCTCATTCACAAGGTACTTTGAGCTGCCCTTATGAGAATTGTGGTTGTACAAATTGCAATGATAAGGGAAAACCATTTTTATTCATTGCTTTCTTGGAGGGTGGCCAGTTCATTTGCTTGTAGAGCTGCTGTCTTAAGTCACAGAATTCACAGCTGACTTTTAACATGCGCTCTATTTTTTCTGTCCAGCTGGTTTTTGATGGAAGCCATAGTCATCCAGCATTGAAGCTGGTCTTTCTGCCCACTACATCCATGCCAAGTATCTATCTAAACTAGTCCCATTTCCCAGCACATTGTCTTCTTTGTTATGGTATTACAAGTGCTTTTCTAAACACTTTTTATTGCTGTGAGAGTATCTGCCCACACCATACTCTCAGATAGCGCAGATATTCTTTCTAAAATCCCCACTAAATCTCCTACTCCTGACTTTCAACCTATGACTGGACTTATGCTGAGGGCAAAATTTATCAATGCCTCCCCTATCAATGAATTGAATTGAATTGACTTTGTTACTTACATCCTTCATATATATATGAGGAGTAAAAATCTTTACGTTCCGTCTCTGTCTAAGTGTGCAATTTATAGTAATTTATAATAAATAGTACATATAACAGGATAGTCAATATAACATAGAAATACCGTTGTGTCAGCATGAATTAAGCAGTCTAATGGCCTGGTGGAAGAAGCTGTCCCGGAGCCTGTTGGTCCTGGCTTTTATGCTGTGGTACCGTTTCCCAGATGCTATCAGCTGGAATAGTTTGTGGTTGGGGTGACTCAGGTCCTTTTCACACATCTGTCTTTGTAAATGTCCTTAATAGTGGGCTCAGAGTCAGAATCAGGTTTATTATCACCGGGATGTGACGTGAAATTTGTTAACTTAGCAGCAGCAGTTTAATGCAATACATAATCTAGCAGAGAGAATTAAGAATAATAATAACAACAAATAAAATTTTAAAATATTAATAAATAAACAAGTAAATCAATTACATATATTGAACAGGTTTAAAAAAGTGTAAGAACAGAAATACTGTATATTTAAAAAAAGTGAGGTAGTGTCCAAAGATTCAATGCACATTTAGGAATTGGATGGGAGAGGGGAAGAAGCTGTTCCTGAATCACTGAGTGTGTGCCTTCAGGCTTCTGTACCCCCTGCCTGATGGTAACAGTGAGAAAAGGGCATGCTCTGGGTGCTGGAGGCCCTTAATAATGGACACTGTCTTTCTGAGACACTGCTTCCTAAAGATGTCTTGGGTACTTTGTAGGCTAGTACCCAAGATGGAGCTGACTAGATTTACAATCTTCTGCAGCTTCTTTCAGTTCTGTGCAGCAGCCCCTCCTTACTAGACAGTGATGAGCTTGTCAGAATGCTCTCCACAGTACAACTATAGAAGTTTTTGAGTGTATTTGTTGACATGCCAAATCTCTTCAAACTCCTAATAAAGTATAGCCGCTGTCGTGCCCTCTTTATAATGACATCAATCTGTAGTTCACATCTATAGATGTACTGGGCTGTCCACATCACTCTCTGCAGAGTACTGTGATTGGGTAAAGTACAGTTCCCATACCAGGCAGTGATGCAGCCAGTCAGGATGCTCTCAATTGTGCCCCTATAGAAAGTTATCGGGATTTGGGGACCCACACCAAACTTTTCCAACTATTTGAGGTGAAAGAGGCACTGTTGTGCCTTTTTCACCACACACCCAGTATGTACAGACCATGTGAGATCCTCAGTGATGTTCATGCCGGGGAACTTAAAGCTGTTCACCCTCTCAACCCCAGGTCCATTGATGTTAATAGGGGCTAGATTGTCTCTGTTCCTCCTGTAGTTCGCAACCATATCCTTTGATTTTGCAACATTGAAGACGAGGTTGTTTTCTTGACACCACTGTGTCAGGGTGATGACTTCTCTGCAGGCTGCCTCATTATTATTTGAGATTAGGCCATCAGTAAGTTTAATCAGCAGATTGAAGCTGTGGGTGGCGACGCAGTCACGGGGGCACAGAGAGTAAAGGAGGGGGCTTAGTACCCAGCTCTGTGGGGCACCTGTGTTGATGGTCAGAGGAGCAGAGGTGAGGGAGTCCACTCTTACCACCTGCTGGTGATCTAACAGGAAGTCCAGGATCCAGCTACACAAGGCAGGGTGCAGGTTGAGGTCTCTGAGCTTCTTGTCGAGCCTGGAGGGAATTATGGTGTTGAATGCTGAACTGTAGTCGAAGAGCAGCATTTTCACATAAGCGTCCCTTTTCCTCAGATGTCTAAGGATGGTGTGTAGGGCTGTGGCTATTGCATCGTCTGTCGATCAGTTGTGTCGATAGGTGAATTGTAGGGGGTCCTTTGTGGGTGGTAGCAAGCTGCAGATGTAGTCCTTGACCAGCCTCTCAAAGAATTTGCTTATTATTGAGGTGAGTGACAGGACGCCAGTCATTCAGACATGTTACCTTGGTCTTTTTAGGTACAGGAATACTGATGGATGTTTTGAAGCAGGAGGGCACTCTGCACTGGGAGAGGGAGAGATTAAAAATGTCTGTAAACACACCTGCCAGTTGTGCCGCGCACACTCTGAGTAACCGTGCTGGGACGCCGTCTGGTCCCGCAGCCTTGCGACTGTCCCAATGCACTCGTTGCGCCAATGCACTCCATAACTCTGTATACATCCCGCAGCCTTCTTCACTCCAAAGAAAACTAATCCAGCCTCTCCATAACTGAACCGGTCCTCCCCAGACAACATCTAAGTGAATCTTCTCTACAACCCCTTCGCTATAATCCCATCATCCCAGAACTGCATGAAGTACTCCGACTGTGGCCTAAGTAATGATTTATAAAATTGTATAATAACCTCCCTGCTCTTAGATTCTTTACCCTGACTAATGAAAGCAACTATCTTTTACACTGACTTTAACTTTCTGTTCTACCTCCTTCAGGGATTCTTGGACATATGCATCAAGGCCCCACTGTCCCTTAGTACTTGCTAACCTTAGTATTCACCCCAAATATATTATCTCATATACTTTAGGTGTGCCTTCTTTTTCACATTGGTTCTTTTCAGTATTTGTTTATGTATAATTTTTCATAAATTCTATTGTACTTTTTCCCTGTAAACACCTGTGAGAAAATGACTCTCAATATGGTAACATACATACTTCGCTAATAAATTTACTTTGAACTTCAGTTTGTGACTGTGACTCTGGTTCTGAGATCCTTCACCAGGGAAGACAATTTTGTATCTACCATGTCAAATGCTGTGAGGATTTTGCCTCCAGCCATACATGTTATATGGTATTCTTGTTTATAAAATCGGAAGATGTAAATATCTGGGTTTTTTTTGTACTCTTAAGGTCACGTGGCTGCGCTGAGCATGCTGAAGAAAAATGCTGCCTTTAATTCCGTGCCATACTTCTGGTCAGCCATTTCAGAAAGCAGTGTTCGATATGCAGGTAACGATGACCTAATGCATCATTGCGGGGGAAATGGACCAAAATGCATTTGGACTCGCTCCATTCAGGCCCTGCCAGTCAAAAGCCTAGCTCATTGTGGAAGTAACAATACCTTAGAACAAAGAACATAGAACAGTACAACACAGGGCTTAAAGTGATACAAAATGTGATTGGGTTCTCATTTTCACCATGCCCAACTGCCTGGCCTTTCACTGAACTGGTATTAGTACGTGAGACAAAAGGAATAGACAATCATAACAATCTGCAAACGTGTCAGTATGATTTGGCATACACTGGTATGTACTAGTTTTAAACCAGATGCTACACTTGGGTTTAAACTAGCTTACAAACTACTCAAATTATTTGTAACCAGCCTTGATGGAGATCTAGTTAACCAGCTCAGGAAAAAAGTCATATTCGCCTAAATTTAACTAAATTCTGTCTGGATAGACAGGATCTGATTAGGAGTAGCCAGCGTGGATTTGTGCGTGGAAGGTCATGTTTGACAAACCTTATTGAATTTTTTGAAGAAGTTACGAGGAATGTTGACGAGGGTAAAGCAGTGGACTTCAGCAAGGCCTTTGACAAAGTTCCACATGGAAGGTTAGTTAAGAAGGTTCAGTCGTTAGGTATTAATGCTGGAGTAATAAAATGGATTCAACAGTGGCTAGATGGGAAATGCCAGAGAGTAGTGGTGGATAATTGTTTATCGGGATGGAGGCCGGTGACTAGCGGGGTGCCTCAGGGATCTGTTTTGGGCCCAATGTTGTTTGCAATATACATAAATGATCTGAATGATGGGGTGGTAAATTGGATTAGTAAGTATGCTGATGATACTAAGGTAGGAGGTGTTGTGGATAATGAGGTGAATTTTCAAAGCTTGCAGGGAGATTTATGCCGGTTAGAAGAATGGGCTGAATGTTGGCAGATGGAGTTTAATGCTGAGAAGTGTGAGGTTCTACATTTTGGCAGGAATAATCCAAATAGAACATACAGGGTAAATGGTAGGGCATTGAGGAATGCAGTGGAACAGAGAGATCTAGGAATAACAGTGCATAGTTCCCTGAAGGTGGAGTCTTCATGTAGATAGGGTGGTGAAGAGGGCTTTTGGAACGCCGGCCTTTATAAATCAAAGCATTGAGTACAGAAGTTGGGATGTAATGTTAAAATTGTACAAGGCATTGGTAAGGCCAAATTTGGAATATTGTGTACAGTTCTGGTCACCGAATTATAGGAAAGATATCAATAAATTAGAGAGATTGCAGAGACGATTTACTAGGATGTTACCTGGGTTTCAGCACTTAAGTTACAGAGAAAGGTTGAACAAGTTAGGTCTCTATTCATTGGAGTGTAGAAGGTTGAGGGGGGGATTTGATCGAGGTATTTAAAATTTTGAGAGGGATAGATAGAGTTGACGTGAATAGGCTGGTTCCATTGAGAGTAGGGGAGATTCAAACGAGAGGACATGATTTGAGAGTTAGGGGGCAGAAGTTTAAGGGAAACACGAGGGGGTATTTCTTTACTCAGAGAGTGATAGCTGTGTGGAATGAGCTTCCTGTAGAAGTAGTAGAGGCCAGTTCAGTTGTGTCATTTAAGGTAAAATTGGATAGGTATATGGACAGGAAAGGAGTGGAGGGTTATGGGCTGAGTGCGGGTAAGTGGGACTAGGTGAGATTAAGAGTTCGGCACGGACTAGGAGGGCCGAGATGGCCTGTTTCCGTGCTGTGATTGTTATATGGTTATATGGTTATAAATGTAGAACACATACTGAGTTCCTCTCCTCTTCTACTTTGAATTCTTTTGAAAGATAGGTGTTTCTGTGGAACCGAATCTTCCTGCTCTTGAAATGTACCTCAGGGTTTAAAGAGACCCAATAAATCTTCAGTAGGGCCACCACAGTAGGAAAATTGTTAGCACATTGATTCGTAGCACATCAGCTCTGAGATCGGGGTTCAAACCCCGCTGCTACTGTACATTTGCCTTGAGACTACAGGGGTTTCCTCCAGCTTTATTCCTCCCACATTCCAAAGATGCCCAGGTTAGAGTTAGTAAATTGTGGGCTTGCTAAGTTGGCAACACGTGCAGGCTGTCCCCCTTCCCCAACCCCAGCATATCCCTCATGCAGACAACACAGTTCAAGTTCAGTTTGTTGTCATACAACCATACACAAGCACACTGCCAAACGAAACAACGTTCCTCCGGACAATGGTGCACAGCACAACTTCATGCAACATGTGAAGTGATATTGCCACAAATAAATTAACAAATAATGAGGTGCATTTACAACACAAGTTAAAACGTAAAGAGTATAGCACTATTGGCACTTCATATGTGATGAGACCAAGGTGACGGCAGGGAGTTCGGTAGCCTCACAGCCTGGGGGAAAGAAGCTGTTTTCCCTCCTAACAGTTCTTGTCCTAATGTTATTGTATGTCCTGCCTGATGGTAGGGAGTCGAAGATATTGTTGGACTGATGGGATGGATCATTGACAATGCTAAGGGCCCTGCATATACAGTATAGCGCTCCTTGTAAATATTTCTGATGGTTGGAAGAGAGACTCTGACGATCCTCTCAGCAGTTCTTGCAGTCCTTTGTAGGAATTTGCAGTCAGATGCCTTTCAATTCCCGTCCCAGATGGTGATGCAGGGGTCCGGGCACTCTCGATGGTACTCCTATAATTCGTTAGAACGGCAGGGTGGGGGAATCCTCGCTCACCCACAGTACTTCTCTTCAGGAACTAGAGATGGTGCTATGCTTTCTTGATCAAAGAAGTGGTGTTTGGGGGGCCAGGTGAGATGGCCGCTCCCAGATATTTGGTACTCCTAACAATCTCAATGGAGTTGCAGTTCATGTGCACTAAGGACTGGTCAGCCTGCACCTTCCCAAAGTCCTCACATGTCCCTTTTGTATTATCCACGTGTGCTCTCGATATTCTCCGAACCACTCTACCTCCTCTCTGAATGCTGTCACATCGTAATTGTTCGTGAGGCCAGCCACTTGTGTTATCAGTGAGCTTGATGATTTGGTTTTAGCCGAATCCAGCAATGCAGTCATGCATCAGCAGCATGAACTTTGACGGCTGAAGAAGTTTGACATGAGTCACCAAGCCCTTAGGACTTGCTCAGGAGAGCATCCTGACTGGCTGTGTCATCACCTGGTATGGGAACTGTACTAACCACAATCACAGGGCACTGCAGAGCGGCGTGGACAGCCCAGTGCATCTGTGTGTGTGAACTTCCTTCTAAACAGGATGCTTACAGCAACAGGTGCGTCAAAGGGGCCTGGAGGATCATCAGGGACTCCAGCCACTCCAACCACAAACTGTTTCAGCTGCTACCATCCAGGAGACGGTACTGCAGCATTAAGGCCAGGACCAACAGGCTCCGGGGCAGCTTCTTCCACCAGGCCATCAGATTTATTAATACTCATTGATCTGATTGTGTATCTGACTGTACATAATCTGATTGTGCATCTGACTGTAATACACGTATATGAAACAATTATGTACACAATCTTTGTGTTTGGGCAATATCTTCTCATATTTCCCCTCTTTATTGTTTGTACATTGCAATGGAGGTACAACATAAAGATTTTTACTCCCTTGGATGTAAGAAATAAAATAAATAAATATACCTCTTCTGAATTACACTCATTGCAATCTGCAACCTGTAATTTTCCATTAAGCAGCGTACTTTTGAACCATCTTAAAGAACTAGCAATTTCATCATCTTCTGAAGGACTCAGTGGACTTGACTCTCAAGCATGCAGGTACAGCTCCTTCTAGCAGATGAAGTTACACCATCACAGGTGGGAGAGTGGGAGGAGGGGAGGACTCTAAGTCAAGCTGAAACACAAAGCAATGGAAGTTCCTCTACCCAGCCTCTTGTCTGCAATTGTACAGTTGCTGGAGAAAAAGACTGAGGACTTAAGGGCAAGATTAGTGTATTGGAGGGAGATGAGGAATTGATGCATTCTGTGTTTCATGGAGACATGGCCCACTCTGAACATGCCAGATTCAGCAGTCAGAGCTGAGGGCTTCTTGATACACAAGATGGACAGAACTGCTGATTCGGAGAAGGCTGATTCATGTGTGTTTCATGATAAACTCTCTGTAGTGCTCAGATGTGGCAGTCTTGTTGCACTGTTGTTCCCCTCACCTGGAACATCTAATGATTAAGTACCGACCACTCTACTTGCTAAGGGAGTTCTCCTCCGTGATCTTGACTGCAACTTACATACCACCGAAAGCTGATATTACTCAGGCACCCAAGATATTAAATGCTGCCTTCACCAAACAAGGCAATAACACAGCCAGTCAGAATGCACTCGATTGTGCCCCTGTGTAAAGTCCTGAAGAACTGGGGACTCAATGCATTTCAAATCATGGTCAGGGACTTCAATCAGGCTTGTTTGAAGAAATCTATGCCCAATTATCATCTGCATATAACTTGAAGCACCAGTGGTTCCACACACTCGATTTCTGCTATTATATGATTAAAAATGCCTACAGTTCTATTCCTGGACCACAGTTTGGGAAATCAATCACTTGGCTGTACTTCTCCTACATGCATGTAGGCAGAAGCTACAGAGCAAAGCTCCAGAGATAGGGACAACAAAGAGGTGTCACAGGAGGCAGAGGAACAGATACAAGATTGCTTCACGTCGGTGGACAGGGTCGTGTTCAAACACACATCAGAGGATCTGAATGAATACACCAGTGTTGTCACAGACTTTATTAAAAGAGTCCTAGCTGAGTTTGTCTCCACAAAATCATTTAGAATCTTCCTCAAGCAGAGCCCTGGATGAACTATGAGATCCGCCTTCTGCTGACGACAAGATCAGTGGCATTCAGTACTGCCAATCAAGTAAGATGCAAGAAGTCCAGGTACAAGCTCCGGAAAGCTATCTCATGTGCAAAGTGGCAATTAGGATCAAACTTGAGCTACTGGAGCATGCTCGACAGCTGTGGAAGGGCTTGAATGCTATTACCTCTTACGAAGTGAAACCACGCAACATAGGCGACAATAAAGCTTCGCTCCCAGATCAGCCCAGTGCCTTCTGTGACCATCAAAACATGGTGGAACCATACAACCCCCATTGGCCCTGTGATTCCAGTCCCTGAGACCAATGTACGAGCGCCTTCCAGAGGCTGAACCCACGGCAAGCATCCGAGTCAGATGGGGTACCTGGCCGAGTACTAAAGACCCGTGCTGATCAACCGACTGGAAAGTTCATCGATTATCTTTAACCTCTTGCTTTGGCATCTGAGGTACCCATCTACTTCAAGCAGGCTTCAATTAAAACGGTGTCTGGAAGAACCTCAATGACTATTGCCCACCTACTTACACCTACTGTGATGAAGTGCTTTGAAACATATTCCTCAATCCTGGAACATCTGGACAGTAAAGATGCATACATCAGGATGCTCTTTATCGGCTACAGCTCAGCATTTGGCACTATCATCGCCTCAAAACTAATCAATACAATTCAAGACCTTGGCCTCAATATCCCCTTGTGCAATTGTATCCTTGTATTTCGGATGTTGCTACATTGATAACTGCATTGGTGCTGCATCGTGCACCCATATTGAGCTCCTCAAATTTCATCAACTTTGCCTCCAACTTCCATCCTGCCCTTAAATTCAATTGGTCCATTTTTGATACCCCTCTCCCATTTCTCAAGCTCTCTGGCTCTATCTTTGGAGACAACCTGTCCACTGATATCTTTTATAATCTCATCAACTCCCACGGCTATCATAACTCTACCTCTTCCCACCCTGTCTCCTATATAAATGCAATTCCATTTTTTCAGTTTCTTTGTATCTGCTGGATCTGTTCCCAGGATGATGGATTCCTCTTCAGAACATCAGATGCGTCCTTCTTCTTCAAAGAACGGGATTTACCTTCCTCAACATTGATGCTGCCCTTACATGCATCTCCTCCATTTCTCACACACATGCCCTCACCCCATCTTCCTGCCACCTTAACAGGTATCGAGTTCCTTTTGTTCTCACCTACCATCCCTTGAGCCTCCATATCCATCATTCTCCACAGTTTGCACCATCTTCCATCATCTTCAACAGGATCCTACCATCAAGCACATTTTACCTTCCCCCTCCCCAACTCTCTGCTTTCCACAGGAATTGTTTCCTCTATGATTTTCTTGTCCTTCACCACTAATCCTCCTTCTGACACTTACCCCTTCAAGTGAAAGAAGTGCTGCACCTACCCATTCACAACCTCCTTCAGCTCCATTCAGGAGTCCTTCCAGACGAGACAAGATTTCACCTGTAAATCTTTCAGGATTGTCCACTGTGTCTGATATTCCTGATGTGGCCTTCTGTACACTGGTGAGACCTGATCTAGATTGGAGGACCGCTTTGGCGAGCTCCTTTGCTCCATCTACAAAAAGCAGCATTTCCCAGTGGCTAACCATTGTAATTCCAATTCCCATGTTGGTCCATCTACTTTCAGGTAGGAGGAGAAACACCTCATATTTTGCCTAGGTAGTGCACTCAGATTCAGCGGCTTTGGGGTCAACCACAGGTGTTACTGTATTTTTTGTAATCGTAGTGTCCTGCTGGACATTAATAACTTAAAATACTATGGGTCTACTCCTTCAACAAGTTGCTCATTGGCACAGAAACCGAAGGAGCTGGATTTGGAGTGGATTGTGACGCTAACTACAACAGAGAGGGGTCGGTGCGTGAAGTTGGCATGTAGACTAATAGCAAGTGATCGTCTCAGTCACTTCTCTTGTGATCACAAGAAAAGTTTGGATATCGGTGGTGAGGACTGCTGCAAGTCCCATTCATTGGTTTATTAGTGGACGGCGGGAGAGCTGCGCAGCCTCAGTCGTAGCGAAGACTGGCCCTCAAGCCGTGTTGTCTCCTGTTCACAGCCACCCAGGGAGAGATGTCGGAGTTGGGGGCTGCACGGGAGTGCTGGAGGCGGTGTGGTGTGGCGTCCATGTTGGAGTCACTGCTGCCCCCTCCCAGTGATCACTCAGCAGAAGACAAACTGTATTGTTCAACTGCAGACTGCTGCAACACTCATGGACTCACAGACTTGGACTATATACTGTACTTTACTGCTGTCTTATATGCTATATGTATTTGCTATCTTATATGTGCCTGTTAGTCCTGTGTTTCCCACTTTGGCCCTGGAGTAACATCCTTTCATTTGGCCTTATTCATGGGTATTCATGCATGGTTGAATGCCAATTAAACATAACCTTGAACTTGAACTCCAACCTTATAGCATGAAAGTTGATTTCTTTAACTTCCAGTAATTTTTCCCATTCACCCTTCCCTCTTCTTTCATTCCCCACTCTGGCTCCCCTCTGACCTCTTCTCTTCTCCTCACCTGACTGTCACCTCCTCATGATGCCTCTCCTCTTTCCCTTTCTCCAATAGATCACTCTCCTTTCCTATCAGATTACTTGTTCTTCAGCCCTTTACCTTTTCCACCTATCACCTCTTAGCTTCTTTCTTCATCCCCTCCCCCACCCACCTGGCTTCACCTATTATCTTCTGTACACTCCTTCACTTCCCTCCATCTTCTTATTCTGGCTTCTTCCCCTTTCTCTCCAGTCCTGATGAAGTGTCTCAGCCCAAAACATCGACTCTTTATTCATTTCCATAGATGCTCCTGACCTGCTGAGTTCCTCCAAGTAATTTGTGTGTGTTGCTGAGGATTTCCAGAATCTGCAGAATCTCTTGTGTTTATGATGAGCTAAAATTAATCTTTGAGATTAAAAGCCTTTCATCAAATATTTGTATGGATTTTGCATCCTTTTTGTTTTTATTTTAGCTTTGAGGCACCTGCAATTTTTTTGTTTTCATTATTACTTTCATACTTATGAAATAAATGATTCTTTAGTTGATGTTCTTAATATTTATGGGCTGCCGGGAATGGTGGTGGAGGCGGATACAATAGGATCTTTCAAGAGACTTTTGGATAGGTACATGGAGCTTAGAAAAATAGAGGGCTATAGCTAAGCCTAGTAATTTCTGAGGTAGGAACATGTTCAGCACAACTTTGTGGGCCAAAGGGGGCCTGTATTGTGCTGTAGGTTTTCCACGTTTCTATCAACTTGCATCAATATTTCACATCGATGGTTGTGCAACCCTGACTGTGAAATATTGTGGTGTAGCAGTAAGTGCTGATTGTATAATGGATGATGTGGCTACGTGGCTGAGTAATTTGCTAACAGTAATACGAACTGGTGTCAAATGTACGGGAACTATAAAAGTGGAACTCTATCCTTTCCGAGTGCATTGCTTTAGCAGAGGAAGCCTTGTACTTCATTTTTGGGTTTGTTTGCATGGAGAACAAATTGATTGATTAGTTTGGTCTCTGATCATACCTTCACTTCCACTTTTGTTCATGTTGTATTAAGTACAAATTCCTGTTTAAAATGTAGGATGAACTCTGAAATTGTGAATCTTTAGATTTCTTCAGTGAGCTGGAGAGACCAAATCATAACGAAGCCTGAAATGGGTGGATTGCTGGTCTGTTTGGGAGTCTAGGATTTTGAGGAATAGGCAAGTGTTGGAGTTGGGGCTGAAGTCAGAACTGCTCTGATCCTGTGGGAATAGCAGAGTCAGCTTGAGTAGTTTAGTAAACCAATCCTTCTCCCGTTTGTGTTGTTTTTATTGATGTTACTATATATCTAGCAGGTGTTGGGGGAGTCTGAGGGCCCACACTCGATGTTTTCAGAAACAGCTTCTTCCCCTCCGATTTATTAAAGGCCTATGAATGCTATGTTGTTATTCATTTTTTGGTGGGATTTATTTATTTGTTATAACTTATAGTGATTTTATGCTTTTTCAGTGTACTACTGCTGCAAAACAAATTTCACATCATTTATGACATTGATAATAATTCTCATTCTGACTATAGTTTTCTAACTCTATTAAGCTGACACCACTCTCAAACACTAGCTGACATTGTATACTTTCTTTAAAAGTAATATAGTTCATAGTCTCATCTGAATAATGTGTTATGCATAATTAAATTTCTATGGAATAATATTAATAGTAAGTACTTTATTGATCCCAAGTGGGAATCCTGGTCATATAAAAGTTTCGCTTGAGATTCCTTTCAATTCTATGACATTTAATTTTGCATATTCAGTTGGTTGAGACATTCCTAATCAATTAGAGCATATATACCAATTACAATCATGCATTTAATTCTCCTGAAATTTACCCTTTTGTTTTCTGCCAGGATATGGAGTAGGCTATGAAGAAGTAATCATTCATGGCAATATGGATGAAATGAGATTTGTTGCATTCTATATCAAGTAAGTCTTCACCAAAAATCTATTTAAATAAGAAAAATACTTGCAGATTCTGTATTTTAAGAAACTGAAATTAAAGCATGTAATTTGTAATATTTTGTTCAAATTATTAGAGGAGATACAGTCATTGCAGTTTGCAGTCTGAATTATGATCCTGTGGTTTCCCAAGTAGCTGAAGTTCTAGCCTCAGGAAAGACTATATCGAAGGAAGAAGCTAGGTATGTCTTTCTTAATATGTGAGTTTGATAAATCCTATGGTATCTCTCTGAACTTGATTAAAAAGTAAGTATAACATGTGCCGCTGTTCTAAAGATTGGGCATAATCTGTAACTGTCCAAGTCTAACATTTATGCTTCTGTAGAAGTCTGATTACATAAAAATATATAGATTTCACTTATTTGCACATGAGCAGTAAATTTGTGTTTCATGTGTTGCAACCTTCATTGTGTTAAGTGGAACACTGGAAATGTGTTCCTCGAATGTCAGAAATTAAAGTTACACTGGAAAGGACTAAGGCCAAAATTTTGTATCGCCATACCAGCTGTTTGATATCTTCTCCCTGCGAAACTGTCCATCAACTTTGGGAATTTCCAAATGAATGCAGAGATCCTGAAGTTGGGTTAAGATGTATTTGCCAATTTTACTAACTGTGCTCTGACTCAATAAGGAACATGAGAGAATAGCAGCAGGATTATGCCTTCAGGCCTCAAGGCTGCCCCACCATTTAGTATGACCATGGCTGATCAACGCTGGCCTCAATATTTCTTCTATGCCATTTCTCAGTACCCTTCAAATTCACCATCCATCAAATATTTATCCGTCTTCACTTTAAATATTTCCATTGATCCAACTTTCCGAGATTAATTCCAGGGGTCCAATACCATCCGCTAGAAGAAATTTCTACATTCTGAATATCTGGCTCCTTATCTTATAGTTATATCCCTCTGTTTGAAACTCTCCCACTAGTGGAAGCATGACAACATCTACCTGTCAAGCAACACACACAAAATGCTGGTGGAATGTAGCAGGCTAGGCACCAGCATTCTGTTTGTGTTGCTTGAATTTCCAGCATCTGCGGATTTCCTCATGTTTGCATCTTTAAAATCTACCCTGTCAAGCTCATTTAGGATCTTGTATATGTGAATAAGATTACCCTTCACTATTCTAACCTCCATAGAATACAGAGTCAAATTATTTAGCCTCTCTTGGTAGGAAAATCTCTCACCCTTTTGGTCATGAGGACAAAGTTGTGGAGTTTCACTCGAACACTTGCTTCAACAATTTCCCTGTTCTTTGCCTTGGTTCCTCGTAGCTATTGCTCTCCATTTCAAAATATCAGCCAATTAAAGACTTAATTATTCAAATTTGTCAGATGTTTAATTTTTTCAAAGTTTTGAAATGTCAAGTTTTAATAGTGTAATTTTAAAATGTTTCTGAATATCAGAAAATGTTTAGATATGTTCAATATATTTGACATCTTTGACAACCACGTCATGTGGCTTACCCAGTTGTCAATGTTTTCCTACCACTTCTGCAGGCAGAATTCAACTTTAACTTGATGTTGCACCTCACTTAGAAATTAATCTTTGAAAATATATTATTTAATATCAAATTCAACTCTTGATGAATGAACATTGCCTCCTCAGCCCAAACCTTTCTCAGAATTGACAGAAAATCCTAAAAATAGTCTGATGATCTAGATGAGAAACATTGATGAATGAAATAAATTCATGGGTGACTAGAGATGATGGCAATCTCAAGTTGATCAGTGAAAACCTGATTAGGCAATCCTTTTTTTCCAGAAATTAGTTGGAAGTTGAGCCATTTTTATTTACTTTCCATTAATTCATGCGACAAAAAAAAATCAAACCACAAAAATTGGAATACCTGAAGTTAAAAGTTCAAAGTAAAATGTATTATCAGAGTATATACATGTCAACATGTACAACCTGAGATCTTTTTCCTGTGGCCCTATCAGCAAATCTATAGAGTAGTAACTGTAAACAGGATTAGGGAAAGAGAAAGAACATAGAAGACAATAAATTGTGCAACTGCAATTATAAATAAATAACAATAAAATGGGAGCATGAAATAACAAGATAAAGAGTCCTTAAGTAGCGACCACTGGTTGTGGGAACATCTCAACAGATGAATTATCCTCTTTTGTTCAAGAGCCTGATGGATGAGGGTGGTAACTGTTCTTGTCCCTGGTGGTGTGAATCCTGAGGCACTTGTACCTTCTACCTGATGGCAGCAACAAGCAAGGAGCATGGCCTGGGTGGTGAGGATCTTTCATAATGGATGCTGCTTTCCTATGACACCATTTTAAGTTAATGTGCATAGTAGTTTGAGGACTTTACCCATGATGTACTGGGCTGAATTCCCTTCCTTTTGTAAGATTTTCTGTTTGAAGACATTGGTGTTCCCATACCAGGCCACAATGCGGCCAGTTAGCACACTTTCCACCACACACCTATAGAGTTGGTCAAGGTT
Organism: Hypanus sabinus; assembly: GCF_030144855.1. Lineage (NCBI taxonomy): Eukaryota > Metazoa > Chordata > Chondrichthyes > Myliobatiformes > Dasyatidae > Hypanus > Hypanus sabinus. The sequence continues at coordinate 155,224,765 of NC_082711.1, read as the reverse complement.
TTTGATGACATACTGAATCTCCACAAACTCCAGAAGAAGTAGAGGTGCTGTTGTGCTTTCTTTGTAATTATATTTAAATGAGGGGTCCAGGGCAGGTCATCTGAGATAGAGACACCCAGGAATTTAAAGTTACTGGCCCTCTCCACCTCTGTTCACATGATGACAACTGGCTCATGGATTTCTGGTCTTGCTGACATTGAGTGTGAGGTTGATGTTATGACACCATTCAATCAGATTTTCAATTTCCCTCCTGTATTGTACAAACCTTCTGTAGATCTTGGCAAGCAACTAAAGTTCGCTGACTTTATCGTATCATCACCCTGAGGCCTGACATGGTCATTCTGTCAGAAACCTCAAAGCAGGTGGGCATGGTAGAATTGCAGTTCCTTCAGAAGACCAAAATTGAGGAATCCTTTGAACTTAGGAAAGCCAAATACCAGGAACTGGTAGAGCAGTGCTGGAGATGGGTGGAAGGCACAATGCAAACCTATCGAGGTGGGGTGTAGAAGTTTTGCTGGCTGCTCACTGTGCTGAACCTACTCTCTCCTTGGCATTATGAGGGCTGCAAAGAAAAGAGCCAGGCTGCTGAGTGAGCCTCCAGATGGTTGTGGATCAAGAGGTGTAACCCGTGGACCAGTGCTGCTGGGACGCATGCTGGGGCCTGATCAACCCTGGGTGTGTCGACCAGGTGATGGTGTCTGGTGTTGAAAAGACCCAAAGCACCCGATGACCCCAGGTTATATCACTGATGATGTATCCCAGTGCACCCTAGGATGTATCACAGCTTCATAAAAATATCACGAGACTTTGTACAAGGCATTTTACAATTGCATTGTTTGGATTTCAGTCTGTGTTACATTAACATTACAAAGATCCGGCACCTCGCAGCTTTGGTGCCAGACTAGAAGTTTTTATTGGAGGCTAAGAGACTGGAGATCTGGAAACTCAAACAACAAACAACCTACCTGCTGAGTTCCTCCAGCAGATTTTTTGTTGCTATTCGCATTTATTTTGTGCTAATACTTCCCAGCATGATTTTAATTTATTTTTTACATGCTACACAGTAGAATACTAAGCTCTCAGTGAACCCAGTGTGACTCAGGAAGTGGGAAATATAATAAGCTTTCAAAACCTTGGTTCCGACTGCACACATACCCATATTCCTGACCCCTGTTGTTCTGGACCTCAGTCCTGGCTCTCACATTTTACCTAGCCCACAATCCATACCTTGGCCCCAGGCAAAACCCTGGACGTATGACACTGGCTGCAGAAAAGCCACAGGTGAAATAAGCAACCTTTTTATAAAGCACACCTCTTTCACCTCAGTCAGTTGAGGAAGTTTGGTATGGGCCCCCAAATCCTAAGAACGCAATTGAGAGCATCCTGACTGGCTGCATCTGTGCCTGATATGGATAATCGCAGGACTCTGAAGAGTGGTGCAGACAGCCCAGCGGATCTGTAGTTGTGAACTTCCCGTGATTCAAGACTTTTACAAGGACAGGTGTGTAAAATCATTGGATCATTGCGACCCGAGTCACCCCAACCACATTCTATTCCAGCTGCTACCATCCGGGAAATTATACCGCAGCATAAAAGCCAGGACGAACAGGTTCCGGGACAGCTTCTTCCACCAGTCTATCAGACTGATTAACTCACGCTGATTTGAGTGTACTCTATGTTACATTGACTTTATTATTTATTATTTATTATAAATTACTATGATTGCACATTTAGACAGACATAATTTTTACCCCTCATGTATGTGAAAGATATAAGAAGAAATAAAGTCAATTCAAGTCAATTCACCACTGTGGATTCAATTAGAGACAGATCTAAATATGGCATTCAAAAAGTGGCTAAGTCTGAAAGGAAAGAATTTGCAGTGTGGTGGAGAGGTTTTGGGAAATGAGTTAAGTTCCTACATGGATCCAGTATAGATTCAACAGACCGAATGTCCTCTTTTTGTGCTGTAACCGTTTTGAGAGAGTTGGCTGACAGTTGACCATATCTTTAATGATTTAGTGCTCTACAGAAAAGACCCAGGCAAATTCCGTTCTAAATACTACCTTAAATTTCTGCAGTTTGTGCTTTCCCTGTGCAATTTTGCGTTGAATCGGTACCTGGGTGTGATATCACTCTTCAGAATGGAGGAGTGATCAGGTAAAGCATCAAGGTAATCAGAGAGAGAGGGGATTGGACTCTGACAGCAAAGTCCCATCAAAACCCCTGTGCATTTAAATAGATTGACAAAATGTATTTACTGTCAGAAATGTTTTACTGGAGATGTGTTGTCCTCACAGCTTTAACTCTGCATTCGCCTGATGTGAAACTCATGTGCCGGAGTAGGAAAAGAGGAAAATTTTCTCTCTCTACTTCTAAACTTCCCGAAATTTTCACTTTATCGTGTTCCTACTGCTTTTGAGATACTCAGCTGTGGCCAGATGGGCTAATTGGATTGGTGGTTGATTCTTTTCTGAATGTACCACCTTCACCCTATATACATTGTCACTTTGTGTAGACTTGCAAGTTCAAATCTGTATGAAAATCGTCACTGTGCTCTACCATCCTGATTCATCTTCATTGTCCTGTAGTAATGATAATGCAGTTCAAGGTTCATTTGACTGAAATATTTATTTTACTTTCCAACAGCTCTGAGGATATGCCATGGATTAAAAAGATCTGACGTTTTCCGTGCTTCAAGCAAAAATTTTAGAATTACATTTTAAAGGAAGTTTCCCAAAACTTAATTGATTTTTCTATTTGTTTTATGAATCTTTTATTTCAAAACATTTTATGTAAACTGGGAGAATACAATATTAATTTCTATGATCTACAATTAAATTTGATTACCATACCTAACATTTCTATATTTTTTAACCTGCCTAATAAAATGAAATGTGTTAGAATTATCATTATAATAGTTTTTTATAGGTATTCTCCTGATTTCTTTTTATTCCTGGTTGATAAATGGTTATAGCACAACTGCTAGTAATTTGAATGAGTAATCCTCTTGATAGCTGTAGATGCAGATAAATAGCACGTTATGGCATAATGTTCCAATAAACTGAGTTTATGGGGGTTGATAGTGGAGGAAACTTTGTTGTATTGGCATTGAAAATATACAGTATACTCTAATATGCAAGCTGTTGCAGTGTTATGCAATCAAATCATATGAATATATTCTAAAAATATAAAGTCACATGTATCTCTGTACACATGATTTTGTGTTTTTCAAGTTAAGCCAGAATAAGCCACAGACATACAAGAATATTATTACTCTTTATTGTATTTTGCCATGTATAGAGATAGCTGTAAAAATAATTTTTTAAGTCCCCCATTTTCATTTTTATATTCAATTCACAATTCTCCCGCTTGGTTTCAAGAAAATGACTCCTCTCACACAAGATGCCAAATAATCCACAAAGCAGTACTCTACCAGTTGGATGAAGCTTCGATGCACATTGATGGAGTAATTCTGTTTTCTTCATTGAAATTAGAACTTTCGAAATATCTTTACTGAACAGCAGCAAGTAAATTTGATTGGAGTTATTCCTTCTTTTAATGCACATATACCATATCCAAGAACAAAGTCTGCATTTAGTACTTGCCTCAATGCTGCACTAGTTGTCTTTGGAATGCTTGTTTTGCAAGTGATGTATAAATACCAATGGCCAAAACAGAACAAGTATGAAAGCAATCTCGAAAGTTGGCTATTTAGTTTATTCTTTCCAGCACTTATTTTTTGCTTTGGACTGGCTTTCTTCAACTGATGCAGAACATTCTTCTTCCTGCAATCTATATATATATAAATACACAACAAGTATCTTTTTTATTCTGAGCTTTCAAGCCATTCACACTACAACTATGTAACATTGACATTAGTTTTAATTTTTGATGAAAGAAGCAAACTTATGCTATAGGATTTAATCCAATTTCTGTATTCATGATTATGCTGTTTCTCTTTCTGCATTTCAATAAAACCATTCATAAAAGCAAAGCAATTCTCTCTGCAGACTCATTTACAATCTTAATGCTAAGTTTGAGTGCCCCCTAGTGTTAACACTTCATTCCCATTGTTTTGGGGTAACAGGGCCAACTTCTTATGGGCAAATTTTTGAATCTTTATTTTGCCAGAGGAAGCAATTATATTATTTGGTATCACATTTTTTTTCTCCATATTACGGTAAGGATGTGTTCACATTGCAGATGGTGCAGAGAAGATTGATTCTGGGGCTGGGGGGGTGAAGAAGAGACTAACATGCAAAGAAAGGCCTCTGCTCATTGGCGTTTAGAAGAATGAGAGAGCCCTTAGACACACATTGGATCCTGGGGAGGTTGCTGAGAGGATGTTTCCCTTTGTGGGATTTTCCAGAACAGCATCATCGTTTCAAAATAAGGAATTCTCCATTTAAGACAGTGATGTGAAATCTCATCACTTGGAGGGTCGTGGCTCTTCGGAATTCTCTATCCCAGGTGCAATGTCTGACAGACATTTGAAGACACAGACAGACAGGCATTTGAACTACATTGACCTGAAGAGATGGGGAGAAGAGGCTGGAAGGTGATACTGAGACCATGATTATAAGAAACTGCAGAGCAAGTTCGAGTAAAGGACCAGCTATCCAGCTTCTGGTTCTTATTTCACTCTTATTCTGATCTTTGTTCTATTTAATGTGGAACTAAACCAAACATTAATCAGGTGGACCCAAGTTCTTGACCTTCATGATCCTCACAGGTGAATTTATGGAAGAACTTCAGATTGATTTTTACCATCAGGTAGGAGGGACAAGAGCCTCAGGACTCACACCACCAGTTTCAAGAATAACTACTACCCTTTAGCCATCAGTCTCTTGAACAGAAGAGATAGGTTCTTCACTTGCTCATCCATGCAGATGTTCCCACAACCAATTACTTCACTTTAAGGACTCATTCTCGTTATCCTCTTGCAGTTGTACAGGGCCCTGGTGAGACCACACCTGGAGTATTGTATACAGTTTTGGTCTCCACAGTTAAGGAAGGACATCCTGGCTGTAGAGGAAGTGCAGCGTGGATTCACGAGGTTAATTCCTGGGATGTCTGGACTGTCTTACGCAGAGAGGTTAGAGAGATTGGGCTTGTACAAGCTGGAATTAAGGAGATTGAGAGGGGATCTGATTGAAACATATAAGATTATTAAGGGATTGGACAAGATAGAGGCAGGAAATATGTTCCAGATGTTGGGAGAGTCCAGTACCAGAGGGCATGGTTTGAGAATAAGGGGTAGGTCATTTAGGACAGAGTTAGACACAGCCTGTCTGTCTGTGTCTTCAAATGTCTGTCAGACATTGCACCTGGGATAGAGAATTCCGAAGAGCCACGACCCTCCAAGTGATGAGATTTCACATCACTGTCTTAAGGAAAAACTTCTTCTCCCAGAGAGTTGTGGGGGTCTGGAATGCACTGCCTCGGAAGGTAGTGGAGGCCAATTCTCTGGATGCTTTCAAGAAGGAGCTAGATAGGTATCTTATGGATAGGGGAATCAAGGGATATGGGGACAAGGCAGGAACCGGGTATTGATAGTAGTTGATCAGCCATGATCTCAAAATGGCGGTGCAGGCTCGAAGGGCCGAATGGTCTACTTCTGCATCTATTGTTTATTGTTATTTATTGGTGCTTGTTTATATTTGCATTTGTATAGTTTGTTGTCTTCTGTACTCTGATCTTTCATTGATTCGGTGATAGTTACTGTTCTACAGATATGCTGAATATGCTCACAGAAAAATGAAATTCTGAGATGTATATGGTGACATTTATGTACTTTGATAATAAAATTAACTTTGAACTTTGAATAGAAATTTGAAGCTTGAGATTTCAATAGGAGTAGGCTACCATTAAGGTAAGCTTCAAGGCCAACAATGAAAGGACCAGGAGAAGAAATGTACAGTGGAATTGCGTGGACTGCTGGGGCCAAATTGGCAGGACATGAGAAGTGGAAGTTGTGTTTGGCCTTTAGTTTAAAAAGCACATGGAGCAAAACTACTTAAAGCATCAAAAGCACAAGAGGGTGTGCAGATGCTGGAAATCCAGAGTAACACATACAAAATGCTGGAGGAACTCAGCAGGTCAAGCAGTGTCTGTGGAAAGGAATAAACAGTCAATGTTTAATAAACAGTCCTCCTTCCATCAGGAGGGTTTTATTCCTTTCCGTAGATGCTTCCTGACTTGCTGAGTTCCTCCAGCATTCTGTGTGTGTTCATGTTAAACGTCACCTTATTTGTATTGTGAAATGAATTTAGCAGGATCTTCACACATTTCAGGTACAATAAATAAATACTCTTCAGTGTTATATCAAATAAATAAATGCAATGTTTGTTAACAGGAATCGAACAAGCATAATGGAAAAAAAAAAGATAAGAAGCAAGGAAACACTATTTATTTATTTGTTTGCTTATTTGTGGATACTATAGAGGGAATGCCTAAGAGATTTACAAGGATGTTGCCTGGATTGGAGAGCACGCCTTATGAGTATAGGTTGAGCGAACTTAGCCTTATCTCCTTGGAGTGGCAGAGGATGAGAGGTGACCTGATAGAGGTGTATAAGATGATGCGAGGCATCTATCATGTGGATAGCTAGAGGCTTTTTCCTAGGGCTGAAATGGCTAACACAAGGGGGCATAGTTTTAAGGTGCTTGGAAGTAGGTACAAGGGGGATGTCAAAGGCAAGATTTTCACACAGAGAGTGGTGGGTGCATGGAATATTCTACCAACAATGTTCCCTCTAATTTTTAGTAGTTAGTGTGCGCAAAAATCTTATGTTGTGCAAATTTTTTTTACTGTGGCAGAGTATATGCACACTGAATGCACACATGGCACAGTTTATGTAGTTTACAAAATATTTGACATAAAACTGCACAGAATAACAACAAAATAACATACATATTTAAGTCACTCAGGTTTTTTTCTCTCTCCTGTCTTTAGCATTTAGCCATTCTTTGTAAACTCTATCTAGACTAATAGAACGTCCATCCAATTGATAGCTTTTGATTCTCATTAACATATCCAGTACAAACGACAATACAAACAGGTAACTCCAGTTTCCGGATCATAGATAAATATTTCTCGTAGCTGAACGTTCATGACCTCATGAGCTTTCGGTGTAGCAGTTTCTACTATTTTGTTCAGCCACTCAACTTTAAACAAATTTGCAGTTCTTTTGCGCTTCATGCCCTTTGCTTCTTTTGAACTCAACATAATGAATCAATATTTTTTCAACAAAAACTTAGTAAGCTATCTACAGGATTTGAAACAGCTCTTTGTAAACTTTACGAAGATGGCTGCTGCCGTGATGCAGTTGTACAAACCGGAACAGGAAAGATGAGGTGACGTAAATTAGTGACATGCATTGTGATATCTGAAATACCGACTAACTAGTCAACAGAAGCATTTAGCTAAAAGATTATTTCCAATAAGTATAATTATTAATTACTACATTATTTAGGTAACTAACTTTTTGTGTGCACATTAATTTCCTGTTGCACGCGGGTTGAAAAATGTGTGCGCGTGTGCATGCATGCGCACAGCTTAGAGGGAACATAGACTGCCACTCGCGGTGGTGAAAGTGGAGACAGTAGGGCTTTTCAGAGCCTCTTGGATAGGTACATGGAGCTTAGAAAAATAGAGGGCTATAATTCAGATAATGGTAGTAGAATCATTTCAAGCATGTATAAGGGTTTGTAAAATCTGAAAACACATTCGCCCATACATTAAAACAAAATGGGAGAAGGAAGGAGGGATAATTATATTTGAGGAAAAATGGACAATAATATGGAGGTATCAATGGAAGTATGCCAGTTCACAGAAATGGAACAAGTTTGGATGGAAGAACTTGATAAGATATTTTATTACACCCTCTCAGAAATCCCATTATGATAGTAACCTTTCTGTTTGCTGGAGAAATTGTGGAAATCAAAATGCAAACCATTATCATATTTTCTGAGAATGCCCCTTTATCAAAGACTATTGGAGTGGGATACACAATGCCCTACAAGACATCTTTAAATGTGAAATACCCTTAGAAAGTAAGACCATATATTTTGGGTATATACCTCAAGAATGGTTGAAAAGAGATAAATATTTAATGACTATACTGTTGGTGGCTGGTAAAAAGACTCTTACTGGGAAATGGTTATCACAGGAGAGCCCAACTTTAAATACATGGATGGAAATTACAATAGACATTTACAAAATGGAGAAGATAACAGCATCAGTTAATCATAAGTTGCAACCATTTGATTCATACTGGAAAAAATGGTTTAACTACATAGCACCTTATACACCTGATTTTATTCTCACAAATCAATGAATGTGTTGTAAAAAAAAAGATCACTCCCTACTTGTACATAGTTTTCTCCTTTCACTTGTTCTTTCTTTCCTCTCTTTTCTGTAAGTATTACGTGAAGATTTGTGGCATATATGACTATATGATATATATGTACATTATCTGAAATACATCTTATGGAAATGTTTGATGATGAACTTCATAACAAACAAATTACAAAAAAAAAAGAGGGCTATGCGGTAGGGAAACTCTTGGCAATTTCTAGAGTAGGTTACATAGTCGGCACAACGTCGTGAGCAGAAGCACCTGTAATGTGCTGTAGATTTCTAGGCTTCTATGTTTATTCTCTGGGAGGAGATCACTGACCACATTTGTGTTCAAGGTAGATTAGTGTAATATAGGATACAATAATAATCAATTCCCAAGCAGAAAATGTTGTATTTTATGGTGCAAAATGCATGGGAGGAGAAGGGAAATAATGGTTCCCAACATCCATTTATGGAGTGCATGAGTCCCTGCTATTGAATGAGCCCCAACAAGAGCAAGTATACTTTGGAATAGAAATATAGTTCAAAAGAGAAGTCTGCCTTTTTATTTGTGTCTTTAATGTTTCACCTTGTCCCAAAGCATTTTACCATCAGTTACTTAATAAGTAGTAAAGACTACTGCACAGTAGCATAGTCGTAGCACAGCATTTAACAGTGCCAGCAACCAGGGTCCAGTTCCTACCGCTACCCGTAATGAGTATGTACATTCTCCCCATGACTGCATGGGTTTCCATGTTTTTGCACCTGTTGATTCAGGAAAATAAATAAAATTAGATACCATAAATGTAAAGGAGCTATTGGAAAGTGGAACATTAGGGAATAATTTCAGAAATATTCTCACATTGTTTGATACAGTATACACATCTGGAAAATGTGCACATGAATAACTAGGCACTTTTGGAGCACAAATGGATTTGGTGTTTTCCAGTCAGTCAACTGATCATTCACATTTATAGCAAATGTCCTGAGCCAGTGCTTGTGATTTAGACAAACCTCCTCCTATTCTGTCACATGTCCCTTTCAACACAACCTTCAAAATTTTCCTCCTTGTTAAACACATCCATCCTATTCACTTCAACTCAACTGTTTCTCTAAAATCCTTACTGGATTTATTAGGACATATCCACCGTCAGCTCTGCCTCAATATGTTCATCTCATTCATAAGGTTTATGGTTCAAGAGACACTCCAAAGATTTCAGCATAACAATGTAGGGTGAACGATCAGTGCATCATCGAGAGAGTGCTGCATTGTTGCAGGTGCCATCCATTAACTGGAAGTTATTGCAGAGCAGCACACACAAAATGTTGGAGGAACTCAGCAGGCCTGGCAGCATGTATGGAAAAAAGTACAGTCGACGTTTTGGGCCGAAACCCTTTGGCGGGACTAAAGAAAAAAAGCTGAGGAGCAATCTACTCCTCGGCTTTTTTTCATAGATGCTGCCTGACCTGCTGAGTTCCTCCAGCATTTTCTGTTTGTGCTCAGGTTTCCAGCATCAGCAGATTTTTCTCATGCTAGTTATTGCGGAGTCCTTGTTTGCTCTCTCAGGTAAATGTAAAAGAGTTCATGTCATATTGTCAAAGGTAAGCAAAGAGGTTGAAGCAGGATTACAGCTATTATTTATCCCTCAATCCATAATACCAAAATATAGTTCAAAAGAAATGGAAACTTGTCTTTGTATATGGATTACTGCACAACTGATTGGCTGTCGCATGTCCAACTTTGTAGGACTGAGAACATTTCAAGAAGTGCGTTCTTTGCAATGGGACATCATGAAAGGGATGCAAATTGTAGTAAGTAAAATCTTTTCCTTTCAACATTTATTACATGGAAAGACCAATGTTGTAAACAAAAAAGTAACATTCTTTGCTGTGGTGAAATTCATTTTCTACTTTCAAATTTTAAAATAGATTATCCAACTTCCTTCTAGAGTGTGTTTTGAATATTCAAAATGAATGCCCCAAATTTCTTTAGAATTTTAAAAAATTTTTCTTTAGACAAAATCCTGAGGAATAGGTTCTATTGCAGATAGCGCTGTTGTGGTGTGAACAAAGTCACCACAGAGATACTGAAGCTGGTGAATATGGAAGTGCTTTTTTTTAACAAAAACAAGCAGCAGGCATCATATTGAGACACTCGGCAGATGAGGACAACTCGACCCAATATTACATGACATTTTATTTGCTAAAGATCAAAGGTAACAGCAGGACAATTTTATAGTTACAATGTATTTACAATGCTTCCTTTGAATTACATACAATTCTTCTCACGCTTTCACACCCACACTCCAGGCATCCAAAATGAATGGTAATCTCCTCTGACTCTAGGTCACATTCATGCATATGCAGGCCTCTGAGATCTTTCTGTTCTGAGCTGTGTTTTAAATCTAATCTGCAATCGACATTCAAATCTGAAGACGGGCTGCTGGTGAAATTAATACTTGCTATATACCCTAACTCCAGAATACGCCCTAACAGTTTCACAGACCCTTCAGAGACAATGCCTTAGAGGAGCTACTTAAAGAAAGATCAAAATATAAACCAAGTTTTAAAAGCTACCCCCTCCCACCACATACACAAAATTATAAGCAAAGCCTTTACTTTTCGTTACTTAAGAATGGATTAAAAATCACTTTGCGTCCATGCAGCGGCAGACTTTAGGCATGCTTTTCATACTCACAGGAAATGCAATCACTGGCAGCTGTTCAAAGATGAGCATTTCAACAATGGGTGCTGAGTAAACAGCAATTCGACCAGGTGTGACAGCAGGAAGTCGTCATATTTGTTGAAGAGGGAAATAATGGACAAAGAAAGGCTCTGATTGTTTGTATCGAAATGCTTGAAACCCCTGCAGCACCCACATCTTAAAATCATGGATGAATTGCTTTTCCCAATGCTGTTACATAAAAGCATTTATTGTTCCTCGACTCTTTGTTAATGTCTGCCTGTACGCAATTAAACTCATAATGATGATGATCATCATTATCATAATAATTAGATACTAACACTCAATTATAATTTTTCTCTATTTCTTTTTATAATATTTTTATTCAGAAGAAAAAAAGATTTACAGAGTGCAACACATAGATACATCTCAACATAACTTGTGTACATTCATATATTGTAATAAAATTGATCAAAATGTTATAGCATAACATATAAAGGTATACCACTCTGTAATCAAAAATTTAAAGATAGGTCATACATCATAAAATAAATTTTTTTATATATAAAAAAAGTCAACCCCCTACCAACTACCAAAGAAAAAAGCTGACAGATGACAATGGATAATTAGAAAAAAAACATATTCACTTAAGAAGAGAAGATAAAAATATAGATAAAAGTCTGTGCACTGTTAAACTTTATAAATTGGAGAAGTAATTTAAGACTGAGCAGCAGATCTTTTCTAAATTTAAATACATAATATCACGTAGCCATTGAAGATGTGTAGGAGGGGTAGACTCCTTCCATTTAAGCAAGATTGCTCATCTTGCTAAAAGAGAGGTAAAAACTAAAACCTGTAGGTTAGGAGTATTTAAAGTTATATCTTCATGTGCAATAATACCAAACAAGGCAGTAAGGGGATTTGGGTCAAATTGGACCCTAAAAGGTTGAGAGAAGGTATGAAATACTTCCCACCAAAACTTTTCAATTGTAGGGCAAAACCAAAACATATGAATTAAAGAGGCATCAGCAGAGTTGCATTTATTACAAAGTGGAGAAACTATTGGGTAAAAACTGGAGAGCTTCTGTTTAGAAATGTAAGCTCTATGAACCACTCTAAATTGTAGAAGAGAATGACAAGCACAGAAAGATGATTTATTAACCCATATAAGAATTTTATTCCATCTATCATCAAAAATCTGACAATTTAGGTCATCCTCCCAAGCTTTTTTTATTTTATCTAAAAAGTCTTGTCTAGAATCAATCAACAAGTTATAGATACCGGTAATAGAACCATTAACAAAAGGTTTTAAATTTAAAAGATCATCCAGTAAATTTTTATCAGGATCTATAGGAAAAGTAGTTAATTGAAAATGTAGAAAATCTCTAATTTGAAGGTAGCTGTAAAAATGTGATTTTGGGAGTGCAAATTTATTTGACAATTGGTCAAATGAAGCAAGAGATCCTGAGATAAACAGGTCCCAAAAATACTTAATACCTAATTCATCCCAATCTTTAAAGACTTTATCAGTCACGGAAGGGATAAAAAAATAATTAAGGAGAATGGGAGATGATAATGAAAAATTTGCTAAACCAAAAAATTTTCTAAATTGAGACCAGATCGTTAAAGTTTGCTTAACAATTATGTAAACTGTTGTTTTATTTGCTGAAAAAGAAGAGTATGATCCAAGAAGAGAGACAATAGAGGAATTTTTTACAGAATTAACTTCTAAGGAGACCCATGATGGGCAATCTTTACGATAAATATAATAGGACCAGATAGTAATATTCCTTATATTGGCAGCCCAATAGTAAAACCTAAAATTGGGTAGGTCTAGTCCACCCATCTCTTTATTTCTTTGTAAGTAAACTTTACTTAAATGAGCTTGTTTATTATTCCAAATATAAGAGGTTAAAATTGAATCTAAAGAATCAAAGTACGTCTTAGGAATAAAAATAGGTAAGGCCTGAAAAAGATATAAAAATTTAGGAAGAATCTTCATTTTAATCGAATTAATTCAGCCAATTAGGATTAAAGAAAGAGGGGACCATTTAGAAAGCATCTTTTTCACATAATTCAATAAGGGGTTTAAGTTTTCTTTAAATAAATTCTTGAACTTTTTAGTAATTGTTACAGCTAGATATGTAAATTGACTTGTAACAACTTTGAACCGAAATTTGGCATTTGATGGCATTAGGTCATTTAAAGGAAATAGCTCACTTTTATGTAGGTTCAGCTTATATCCTGAAAAAGAACTAAACTGGGAGATTAAAGAAAGAACCAAAGGTAAAGAAGTTTCAGTGTTAGAGATAAAAAGTAAAATATCATCAGCGTATAATGAAATTTTATGAGACATACCTTCCCTTAGTATACCAGAAATGTCCTTAGATTCTCAAAGTGCTATTGCTAAGGGTTCTATAGCTAAAGCAAAAAGTAAAGGACTAAGAGGACAACCTTGTCTAGTTCCCCGCTGTAATTTAAAGGGCTTAGAAATTTGAGAGATAGTAATAACCTGAGCGGTAGGAGACAAGTAGATTAACTTAACCCAACAAATAAAATTAGGCCAGAAATTAAACTTCTCTAAGGTCTTACAAAGATAATGCCACTCAATCCTATCAAAGGCTTTTTCTGCATCTAAGGATAATATACACTCTGATTTTTTTTTTGGATGGTGAATATATCACATTCAATAATTGATGTGTTTTAAAATGTGAGTTATGATTTTTAATAAATCCTGTCTGATTATGTGATATAATAGATGGTAGAATATTTTCAAGTCTTTGAGCTAAGATTTTAGATAAAATTTTTGCATCAACATTTAATAAAGAAATCGGTCTGTATGAAGAACATTCAGCAGGATTTTCATCTTTATAGAATAAGAGAAATAAAAGCTTCATAAAATGATTGAGGGAGTTTACCTGATTTAAAGGATTCTGATAAAACAGAGGATAAATAAGGTGTAAGTAACATAGTAAAAGTTTTATAAAACTCCCCAGGAAAGCCATCAGGTCCTGGGGTCTTACCAGATTGTAAAGCACGTATAGCCTCAGCCACTTATTCATTGAAAATAGGCTGATCTAACTGTGTTAAACTATCAGCAGACAATGTAGGAATGTTAATATTACTGAAAAAAGCATTCATATAGGTATCATCTGAAGAAGAGTCAGACTGATACAACTTAAGGTAAAAGTCTTTAAATACGTTGTTAGTTTCAGAATGGTCGGATGTCTTAGTTCCATTATCTTTAAAAATTTCTGTGATTTGACAATTAACTGTAAAAGATTTTAAGCGATTGGCTAATAAACTACCAGTTCTATGCCTGTGAATATAAAATTGAGTTTTATCTCTCAACAGCTGTCATTCAATTGGGTAAGTCAGCAGAAGATTATACTTGGATTGGATTTCAATACGCTTATTATATATACTTGGATCTGGAGATAGGACATACTTTCAATCAAGATCTTTTAATATCGCTGCTTGGTCAGACCTTACTTTGTCAGCTTTTTTCTTTATATAGACAATAGACAATAGGTGCAGAAGTATTCGGCCATTCGGCCCTTTGAGCCTGCACCACCATTTTGAGATCATGGCTGATCATCTACTATCAATACCCGGTTCCTGCCTTGTCCACATATCCCTTGATTTCTCTATCCATAAGATACCTATCTAGCTCATTCTTGAAAGCATCCAGAGAATTGGTCTCCACTGCCTTCCGAGGCAGTGCATTCCAAACCCCCACAACTCTCTGGGAGAAGTTTTTCCTTAACTCTGTCCTAAATGACCTACCCCTTATTCTCAAACCATGCCCTCTGGTACTGGACTCTCCCAGCATCTGGAACATATTTCCTGCCTCTATCTTGTCCAATCCCTTAATAATCTTATATGTTTCAATCAGATCCCCTCTCAATCTCCTTAATTCCAGCGTGTACAAGCCCAGTCTCTCTAACCTCTCTGCATAAGACAGTCCTGACATCCCAGGAATTAACGTTGTGAATCTACGCTGCACTTCCTCTACAGCCAGGATGTCCTTCCTTAACCCTGGAGACCAAAACTGTACACAATACTCCAGGTGTGGTCTCACCAGGGCCCTGTATAAATGCAAGAGGATTTCCTTGCTCTTGTACTCAATTCCCTTTGTAATAAAGGCCAACATTCCATTAGCCTTCTTCACTGCCTACTGCACTTGCTCATTCATCTTCAATGACTGATGAACAAGGACTCCTAGATCTCTTTGTATTTCTCCCTTACCTAACTTTACACCACTCAGATAATAACCTGCCTTCCTGTTCTTACTCCCAAAGTGGATAACCTCACACTTATTCACATTAAACGTCATCTGCCAAGTATCTGCCCACTCACCCAGCCTATCCAAGTCACCCTGAATTCTCCTAACATCCTCATCACATGTCACACTGCCACCCAGCTTAGTATCATCAGCAAACTTGCTGATGTTATTCTCAATGCCTTCATCTAAATTGTTGACGTAAATCGTAAACAGCTGTGGTCCCAATACCGAGCCCTGTGGCACCCCACTAGTCACCACCTGCCATTCCGAGAAACACCCATTCACCACTACCCTTTGCTTTCTATCTGCCAACCAATTTTCTATCCATGTCAATGTCTTCCCCCCAATGCCATGAGCTTTGATTTTACCCACCAATCTCCTATGTGGGACCTTATCAAATGGCTTCTGAAAATTGAGGTACACTACATCCACTGGATCTGCCCTGTCTAACTTCTTGGTTACATCCTCGAAAAACTCCAATAGATTAGTCAAGCATGATTTGCCCTTGGTAAATCCATGCTGGCTTGGCCCAATATGCCACTATTTCATCTTTAATAATGGACTCCAGCATCTTCCCCACTACTGATGTTAGGCTGACAGGTCGATAGTTCTCTGTTTTCTCCCTCCCTCCTTTCTTAAAAAGTGGGATAACATTAGCCATTCTCCAATCCTCAGGAACTGATCCTGAATCTAAGGAACATTGGAAAATGATTACCAATGCATCCGCAATTTCCGGGGTCACCTCCTTTAGTACCCTAGGATGCAGACCATCTGGACCTGGGGATTTGTCAGCCTTCAGTCCCATCAGTCTACTCATCACCGTTTCCTTCCTAATGTCAGTCTGTTTCATTTCCTCTGTTACCCTATGTCCTTGGCCCATCCATACATCTGGGAGATTGCTTGTGTCTTCCTTAGTGAAGACAGATCTAAAGTCCTCATTAAATTCTTCTGCCATTTCTCCGTTTCCCATAACAATTTCACCCAATTCATTCTTCAAGGGCCCAACATTGTTCTTAACTACCTTCTTACTCTTCACATACCTAAAAAAGCTTTTGCTATCCTCCTTTATATTCTTGGCTAGCTTGCGTTCGTACCTCATTTTTTCTCCCCGTATTGCCTTTTTCGTTAAGTTCTGTTGTTCCCTAAAAATTTCCCAATCATCTGTCCTCCCACTCACCTTAGCTCTGTCATACTTCCTTTTTTTTAATGCTATGCAATCCCTGACTTCCTTTGCCAACCACTGTGGCCCCTTTTCCCCCACTGAATCCTTCCTTCTCTGGGGGATGAACTGATTTTGCACCTTGTGCATTATTCCCGAGAGTACCTGCCATTGCTGTTCCACTGTCTTTTCTGCTAGGATATCCATCCAGTTAACTTTGGCCAGCTCCTCCCTCATGGCTCCATAGTCTCCTTTGTTCAACTGTAACACTGACACCTCCGAGCTGCCCTTATCCTTCTCAAATTGCAGATAAAAACTTATCATATTATGGTCACTACCTCCTAATGGCTCCTTTACTTTAAGATTGCTTATCAAATCCTGTTCATTACACAACACTAAATCCAGAATAGCCTTGTCCTTGGTCGGCTCTCGTACAAGCTGTTCCAAGAATGCATCTCTACAAACTCCCTATCCTGGGGTCCAGAACCAACCTGATTCTCCCAGTTCACCTGCATGTTGAAATCCCCCATAACTACCGCGACATTACCTTTAGCACATGCCAATGTTAACTCCCTATTCAACTTGCACCCAATATCCATGCTACTGTTCGGTGGCCTATAGACAACACCCATTAGGGTCCTTTTGCCCTTACTGTTCCTCAATTCTATCCACACAGACTCCACTTCTCCTGATCCTATGTCCCCCCTTGCAAAGGACTGAATCTCATTCCTAACCAACAGGGCCACCCCACCCCCTCTGCCCACATTTCTGTCCCTACGATAGCACATATACCCTTGCATATTCATTTCCCAGGTCTGTTCTCCCTGCAGCCATGTCTCCGTTATCCCAACAACATCATAGTTACCCATTAGCACCTGAGCTTCAAGCTCATCTGCCTTATTTCTGACACTTTGTGCATTCAGATATAGAATTTTTAGCCCATTTCTCCTCTCTCTCTGTTTGAATCTCTGCCTATCACTGTTTAACCCAGCTCCCCGAACTCCCATCAGGCTATACGCCCCTAGAATTTTGTTGTCCTTGCTAAATTTACTTATTCTTTCTGCACATTTAACTCCATGGTCCATCAGACCATCCCTCTGTACATGTGTTCTCCTTATCACTTGTTCCGCCTCACCTTTCTCTACTACACACTTAATATTCCGGAACCGTGTAGTCTGCACCTGTCCTTTATTCTTCATCTTGCTACCCTCTCTCACATTCTGGATCCCCGCCCCCTGCAAATTTAGTTTAAACCCCCCCCCAGGAAGCACTAGCAAACTTCCCTGCAAGAATGTTAGTACCACTCCAGTTCAGGTGTAAACCGTCCCTTCGGAACAGATCCCACCTTCCCTGGAACAAAGCCCAATTATCTAAAAACCTGAAGCCCTCCCTCCTGCACCATCCTCTCAGCTATGTATTAATCTGTATAATCTTTCTGTTCCTTGCCTCACTCGCACGTGGCACAGGTAGCAATCCTGAGATTGTTACCCTGGAGGTCCTGCTCTTCAGCTTCGCATCTAACTCCCTGAACTCCCTACGCAGGATCCCCTCACTCATTCTACCCACGTCATTGGTCCCTACATGGACCACAACATCTGGATTATTGCCCTCCCTCTCGAGAATAACTTGCACCTGATCTGAGATCTCTCGGATCCTGGCACCAGGGAAGCAACATACCATCTGAGACTCCCGATCTTCCCCACAAAATTTCCTATCTGCCCCCCGACTATAGAATCCTTTACTCTATAGGTAGAGTAAGAGATAATTTCTCCACGAATATATGCTTTAAAAGAATCCCAGACTATATTACCAGCAGTATCTCCTTTAAAATTTTCTTTAAAGAAAAAAGTAATATGGTTTTCCAAAAACTTTAGAAAATTTTTATCGGATAACAATGATAAGTTAAAATGCCAACTTCTATTTGGTACAGAGTAAACAGGTAATCTTAAAGCCAGAAGCACAGGTGCATGATCAAACAAAGCAATCTCCTTATAATCACAGGATCGTACCAATGGAAGCAAGTTTCTATCTATATAAAAAAAATCAATCCAAGAGTACATATGATGAACCTGAGAGAAATATGAATATTCCTTTTCTTGGGGGTGTAAAAAACGCCATATGTCAAGAATACCACATTGAGATAAAAAAGATTTAAAAAGTAGGACTGATTTATTAGCGACAGGGGTTTTACTTGAAGAGTGATCTAATATAGGGTCAAGCCAAAAATTAAAATTAAAATCTCCACCCATCACCGATTCAAATCAGGCAGGAAAGAGAAAAGACGTTCAAAGAACAAGGAGTCATCTGTATTTGGAGCGTATACATTCACAAATACGATTAGTTTATTCCCAAGACTACCCAAAACAATAACAAAGTGCCCATTTGTATCAGAAATTACATTATGATGAATAAAGAATACATTCTGATCAAACAGGATAGAGACGCCTCTCGATCTAGATTGAGAGGGTGAGTGAAAATGTATACCTTCTATCCTTTGAAAGAACGTGAAATATCATCTTTACGAATATAGGTTTCTTGGAGAAAGATTATATGAGTTTTAAGTTTCCGGATATAAGAGAAAATCTTATTTCCTTTAACAGGGAACCTTTCACATTAAAACTGAGTATATTAATAAAAGAATCCATTAAGTATCCTTTAGTAATGTATAAAAGGTAATCACAGACATGTAGATAGTGAATAAGTAGAACAGTAAAAACATCCAATCAGCTTTATAGAAAAACCCATTTCCCCCCTCCCTCCCCCCCAAAGAGAGAAATCAGCCAAGGGAGGCTGAAGACTAATTCTAACGTTCCCAACCCAAAACTCCGGTGGCTCCAGCAAATATATATGTATAGCTGTGCTGAATAAACAATTGTAAATATATATATATACATACAAAAAAAATCAAAGTAAATAAGTTTGCTAATTACGAGAAAAAAAAACCATGGGAAATTATAAGTATTAGTCTCGGTAAAAAAGGAAAGACAGATAAGGAAAATCAATAAGCAAAACAACATATACTCGCGGGTGCAAAAATTGAGTAAAGAAACAAATAGAAGATAACTAAAAAGGGAAGTGGTTTAGATAGCTTCCTACATAACACTGAGAGAATATAACGTATTGTTTAAAAAGAGCTGCGAAAAACAGCAAAAGAGAAAATGGATGCTGTCTGCCTGCATGTTTTGCATAGTTTGAAAGATAACAAGGTGCCAGTTACTTAATCAAACAAATGATTAAGACTTCGTAAAACCAAGAAACCTTGTTATCAACAAAACGCCAATTACTTGATTGAACACCTGAAATTAAAACATTTAACATAAAACAACTCAAAGTTGAATTTAAGGATGGAGACTTTGTAAAAATGTCTTAGCTTCTTCAGGCTTCGTAAACCAAGAAACCTTATTATCAGAAGAAGTAACCTTGAGTCTACATGCATCTCTGAGAGGAAGGCGACAGCCAAGCTTAAAAATATCAGACATGACCTCTTTAAAAACCTGTCTAGCTCTTAGAACTTCCGGTGGATAATCTTGAACGATCCAAAACTGTTGATCATGAAATTGTAATATACGTTTCTTCCTTGATTCACGAAGGATCTGTTCTTTAATCTGATAGTCATAAAAGCGAATGATAATAGAGCGAGGTTTGGCAGGGTCCCAATTAGACGTGGTAACTCGGTGAACGCGCTCAAATTTTGGTAATTCCGATAACATATCAGGGAATAAATCTTTCAGCATTTGAGCACAAAAATCGATAGGTTGATTACCCTCCAGTTTTTCAGGAAGCCCAAGAATTCAGATATTGCACCTTCGGTTCCTGGTCTCCAAATCTGTAAGTTTCTTCAGTAACGCATCGTATTTTTTAAGTCGTTCCTTAGAAATTTTCTTGAAACCTTGGATATCCTTCTGCAACACAGGCAGAGATTCTTCGTGTAGCTTAATACGAATTTCGTGGTCATTCACAGTCTGCTGTATATGTCCAAGTTTCCGATTAAGCGTTTTCAGTTCAGATTTAACCAGGTCGAAGGAATTCTGTAACAAATCAAACTTGGATTCCAAGTCATCCAGTTTATCCAATTTTTCGAGTTTCTCTGACACTTGTTGAAACATTTCAGTCAAAGTCTCTAAAGTAGTCTCTTTTTTTGACAGCTTTCTACTCATGGTGCTCTCACCGAGATAGGTTTAAACAGCAAAGTAAGCAAATAATTTCGGAGCACGTAGCTAGTGCAACCTACTCCATTACAGCCACCGGAAGTCTCCCAATTTTTCTCTATTTCAACAATAGCTTATACTTTGGGATGCACACAGGAAAATGCAAGAACTGTAATCAAGCAAACTTAATTCTATCCCATGCAAAGTTATATCAGATGCCTGAAATGTAGCTGTCAAGGAGCATCTAAAAGAAAGGCTCACAGCAGCAACGTAAAGTCATAGAGATCAAAGAGACAGACAGCATGGAGAAAGGCCCTTCACCCTCTGGAGAACCAACTCCACCAATCCCATTTTATTCTCACACTCCAATCAATTTCCCTGATTCTGTCACTTGCCTATATTTGAGAGGCAATTTACCACTGTAAGGGTTTCTCTGTACTGTTAACCGCTAAGGCAAATGTAATGGCTTCCCTGTAATATTAACTGATGAGGTAATGGTTTCTCTGTAGCAACAATGTTTGGGTTATAATGAGATAACAGGTGACTATCCAATGGGGGGAAATGTTATTCTTTCTTCTGTGTCTGGAAGCCGTTGGTTTCGCGGGCTTTTGCCAGAAGGCGCGAGGGGAATGAAGAGAGGATGTGGGAAGAAATCAGAGCATCCAGAGGAAATCTATTTGGTGATGGGGAGAGCTAGCAGACCCTACAGAGTTGGCACCTGAAGGCAGGGTCAAACCTGATCAGTCGGTCTAGTTACGACTCAGCAGTTTCACCAGCTATACCACCCCAAAGGCACTGCCAATGGCTGGTACAGGAATTTGATAATTACCAAATACCAGATTTGAAGGAGCACTTGAAGACAGCCATTTTCTCTGGCTGGTATTATTATTATAGAGTCATGGAACACTGCAGTTCTGAAATGGGCCCTGTGGCCCATCTAATCTGTGCCAAACCTGGATGATAGCCCTCCATGCCCCTCGCATCCATGTAGTTATCCAAATTTCTCTTAAATGTTGAAATCGTACCCACATCCACCACTTCCGCTGGAAGCTCGTTCCACACTCCCATCATCCTCTGAGTTTCCCTCTCATGTTCCACTTAAACACTTCACCTTTCTTCCTTAAATCAATGCACACCCACAGACAGGAGAATGCATATTTTTTTTTAGTTCAGTTCTGCTGCTGTCTGTAAGAAGTTTGTACGTCCCCTCCGTGACTCTATCAGTTTCCTCCATGTTCCAGTTCCCCCTACATTCCAAAGATGTAGGGGTTAGTAGGTTCATTGGTCACTTGGGTAATTGGGCAGTGCAGGAGCGTTGACCCGGAAATGCCTGTTATGGCGCTGTACCTCTAAATAAAATAAAGGGCAGCTTATTCAATTGCAAGGATGTGCTGTTACTCATCCAGTTAATCTTACTGCAAAGTGCAATTGACATAAGTAATTACAATACCTGAGGCACTGTCTAACCATGTTATCACATGTAGATAATCAGTGTGGAGTGACTATTCCTGGCTGTGCTGGAACTGCCATTAGACTTTTGAATATAAATCATGCCAACACCACTCAGCCAGAGTCAGGAAAACAAAACATTTGCACACTATAACAAATTCTACATTGATCCAGTGCACAATATACACTTTTGATTAATAGTTCTGTCATATACATTCAGAAAGATCTTTGTTTAAAGATTCTTTTGTGATTTAGACAATCCTTTAAAAATCCATGTATCATATTTTAAAAATACACCTATGAAATGAATCATTGTGAAGAGTAGTAACTGTATTTTGATTTGGAAATATATACATTATGCTGTGCACATTTTAAAAGTTCCAGTCTAAACTTTAACGATCACTGTGAGAGATTATCATTGGGCACAGTACGGGAAACTATCATAAAACTATGATGTTGTTCAGATTACATCAGGATTTCTACAAGTGCAGGTCTCTGAGAGAGAGATGTTATTGCTTGCTAGATATTAACCTATGCATTTAAAAATTTCACAACTCTGGCATTAACCTGTGTCCATACATAATTAACTTGTCTGGATCCATAAATTAGGAGAGGATCTGGCATCAAAAATCAGTTCTGGAACCAGCTTTGTAATTATCATCATGTTCTCCAGTGTTTGTTTAAAAGCACAGAGACAAAGAACTGTGCAATCTTCCAATTACAGCCAAGTTTGGCATCGACTGGTATTGGGTCTGGCTTTGCTTTATTATTGTCACATACAATAATAATTGGCAACAAGCCTGCTCGAAAAACATCAAATCAATTCAAGCTAAAGTAAGGTAAAACATTAACAGTTAGAATAAAGTTTATTTAAAGTATAGTGGAGTTACACGATAAAATGCAAGATCACAACAAGGTAAATTGTGAAGGCAAATGTCCTTCATATTGTACGAGGGGTGATTGATAAGTTCGTGGCTTAAGGTAGAAGGCGTCAATTTTAGAAAAACCTAGCACATTTGTTTTTCAACATAGTCCCCTCCTACACACTCAGTCCAGCGGTCGTGGACCATACGGATCTTGGACCTCCAGAAAGTGTCCACAGCAGGAGCGATTGAGAAGTTTGTGGCCTAAGGTAGAAGGAGATGAGTTATACAGCTCTCGTTGCATGCACATACAGGTCAACTCTTTGAGTGAAAATGCAGAAAGTTTGAAATTAATAACTCATCTCCTTCCACTTTAGGCCACAAACTTATCAATCACCCCGATGCGTTATTAACTGATGAGTTATTAATTTCAAATGGGAGTTATGTACAGCCCTCTGGACGGTAGCCAAGATGTGTGCTACAAATTTTAATGGGAGATAGAAAAGGTGCGTAAAAAAGGACAATGTTGCAATAACCATGGAGGATTTCAATTTTCAAGTAGATTAGGAAAATTTGGTTGGTGCTGGATCCCAAGAGAAGGAATTTGTAGAATAAAAACAAGAGAAGTTCAAAGTAAATTTATTATCTATGTAGGTATTTGTCAAGCCAGCCTGTGGTGTAGTGGTATCCACACCAGACTTTAATGAGAAAGCTCCTGGGTTCGAATCCAGCTGGCTCCTTGTGTACTTTCCATCCTTGCTGGTAAAGCGTCAAGCTAGCAATTCAGCCTTGTAAAAAAAAATACAAAAATACTAAAGAAAAGGCACAATTGCACCCACAAGGAGCAGAAAGGAATAGCTAAATATATATTTCACCATATACATCCCTGGAGATCCACTTTTTGCAGGCATACTCATAGTTGAATAATAACCATAATAGAATCAATGAAAGCTCACGCCAACTGGGCATTCAACCAGTGTGAAAAACGCAATAAACTGTGCAAATGCAAAAACAAATAAATAATAATAATTAGTAAATAAGTAATAAATATCGAGAACATGAGATCAGTCCACAGGTTATGGGAACATTTCAATGATGGGGCAAATGAAGTTCAGTGACGTTATCATCTTTGGTTCAAGAGCCTAATGATTAAGTAATAACTGTTCCTAAACCTGGTGGTTGTGAGTCCTGAGGGGTGAGTACCTTCTTCCTGATGGCAGCAATGAGAAGAGAGCCTGACCTGGCTGGTGGAGGTCCCTGATGATGGATGCTACTTTTTGAGACAACGCTTTATGTAGCTGTGCTCAATGGTGCAGAGGGCTTCACCCATAATGGACAGGGCCATATCCACTACTTTTTGAAAGATTTTCCTTCGGAGCTTTGGTGTTTCCATACCAGGCTGTAATGCAGCCAGTGAATAAACTCTCCACCACACATCTAAGGTCCTTTAAGATGACAAGCCAAATCTTCATAAGCTCCTAAATAAGTAGATGTACTGCCATGCTTCCCTTGTAATTGCACTTCCATGCTGGGCCCAGGAGAAGTCCTCCAAAATGATAACAGTGTGGAATTTAAAGTTGATGACCCTCCCCACCTCTGATCCTCCAATGAGGACGGGCTCATTGACCTCTGGTTTCCTCATCCTGAGGGAGATCAATATTTGGCTCCTTGCTCTTGATGACATTGAATCAGAGGTTGTCGTGACACCACCTAGCCAGATTTTCGATCTCACTCCAAAATACTGATTTGTGACCACCTTTTATTTGGCCTATGACAGTGGTGTTTTCAGCAAACTTGAAAATGGCAATGGGAGCTGTGCTTAGCAGCTGAGTAGAGTAGAGCAGGGGCTAAGCACACAGCCTTGTGGTGCATCTGTGCTGATGGAGATTGTGGAAGAGCTGCTGTCACCAATCTGAATAGACTGGGATCTGCAAGTGACGAAATCCAGGATCCAATTGCACAAGGAGGTACTGAGGCCAAGATCTTGAAGCTTCAAGATTGTGGTTGAGCCCACTAGGAGAACTGCAATTCTGGATTGGGTGCTATGTGATGGCCCAGATTTGATAAGGGAGCTTAGGGTAAAGAAACCCTCAGGAGACAGTAATCACAAATATGATTGAATTCACCCTTCAGCTTGACAAGGAGAACCTTAAATTGAATGCAAATGGGGTGAAAATTCAAAATTCAGAGTTGCAGAGAGACTTGGAAGTCCTTGTGCAGGATTCCTTAAAGGTTAACTTATGCATTAAATGGGTGATAAGGAATGCAAATGCAATGTCATTGTTTATTTCGAGAATATATTTATAAGGCATTGGTCAGACTGCACTTGGAGTATTGTGAGCAGTTTTGGGCTCCTGGTCTAAGAAAGGATGTACCGACATTGGAGAGGGTACAGAGGAGGATCACAAGAGTGATCCCAGGCTCTGAGATTTTATTTGCTGGAGTTTAGAAGAATGGGCGAGGAAGGTGGGGGCAAGTCTCATTGAAGCGTGTCGAATATTTTAAGATCTATACAGAGTGGACATGGAGACAGTGTTTCCTGTAGTGGAGAGAGTACAGGACCTGAAGACACAACCTCAGAATTGACGAACGTACATTTAGAACGTAGATGAGAAAAAAAATTCTTTTGCCAGAGTGTTGTGAATCTGTGAATTCTTTGCCACAGACGTCTGTGCAGGCCAAGTCATTCAGTATATCTAAGCATGAAGATGATTAATCAGGGTGTCAAAGTTATGGAGAGAAGAGAATGGGGTTAAGAGGGCACAATAACTCAGCCATGATGGAATGGCAGAGCAGACTTGATGGGCTGAATGGCTTAATTCTGCTCCTAGACGTTCGGCTAATCTTAGTCTTCTTTCCTGTTCTATCACATCCAGTATATATTTTTAAATTTTCTGTGGTGTTGGTAATGTTACTATTCTCCCTGACAAAAGGAGTCACTTCACATTTACCCTTTATTAAAATTCTATTTAATGCTCAACCTTTTTAAAGGCACTTTACAGAATGTTTCCACTGATGGCGCAGGCCATATGCGTTGCCCTTCCATTGAGGTGGTGCTTTTAAGCCAACTGCTACAATCAATGAAGCCTTTCTGGCGATGATACTCTCCAGGGTGTAGGGAGTTCCAGATTTAAACCCAGTGATATTGAAGGAGGAGGAATTCATTTCCAGTTCAGGATGGCCTGTGACTTCTGGGGTAGCCTGCAGGTGGTGGTGTTCTCATGCACACCAAGTCCTTGGCTTTGCTTCATACAGTCTGGAACTGTGAAATAAATTTAGTAATTGTGCAAAGATCAGCAAGCACCCCAGCCTTGAAGGTCAGATGCTGATGAAACATGTGAAGGTGGTTACACCTAGTATGTCATTCTGAAAAGCTCCTGGAGCAATAGCCTGAGACTTCGATGCTTGATCTCAAACTACCACAATCATCTTTTTTTATGTGAAGTACGACTCCAACCAGATGAGTATTTTCCTTCTGAAGTCTACTAATTTTAGTTTTACCAAGGCTCTGTGAAGTCACATGAGATTAATGCCAAGGACAGTCATATGCTTGGACCAAGACCACGATGAGACCTACAATATAAGATGTTAGTAAAACGTGAATGCTATTTGTAACCTGTACCTTCTATCTTTTATCTGATGATGTATTAGCTGATAATAGACTATACTGGAACATACTGGCATAGATAGGGTGGATAGTCAGTACCTGTTTCCCAGGGCACCAATAGCAAACACCAGAGGGCATATGTACAAAGTTAAGGGAGGGAAGTTTAGGGGAGACATCAGGGCTAAGTTTTTTACACAGAGGGTTGTGAGTGCCTGGAATGACTTGCCAGGGATGGTGGTGGAGGCTAAAACATTAGGGGTATTTAAGAGCCTCTTGGACAGGCACATGGATGAAAGAAAAATGGAGGGTTATGGAGTAGTGTGGGTTTAGCACTTTTTTAAAAGATTATATGGTCGGCACAACATGGAGGGCTGAAGTGCCTGTACTGTGCTGCAGTGTTCTATGGTTCTATCTTGCCCAGTGGCATGGCTACCTCTAGTTTGCAAGCCTTCAGAACTATAAACAGGATATTTCCTGGTCCCAGCAACATTTCTCAATCCAGTTTTTAGTTTGCACATTTTCTAATGTCAAACTTTGTTGCACCCAGCCTTAATATTAGTTATATCACAAGTCTGGTTTAAGAATTAAGCTTTACTTTTAACTAAAATTAACCTTCTAATGCAACAAGAGGGCATTGCAACAGGTGATTGTGTTAACACACTAAACAGTAAGTTTGTGGTTGTTGCTTAACAACAAATTCTTTAAAATTTGTGGATCACTTTTTAGCCAGATGTGCTAATCATTTTTTTTGTCAGGAAAGTATTTGACTGGAACTATGTAGGTCCCACAACAACTGCCGCAGCAAAATCTTCATCACCAAATACTGGGTAAAACAGGATCAATTGCATTAACAGCATGGACGTTTGCGGCATAGAAAATTGCTTGTGTTTGACAATGTGCTCTGAAGTAGCAAGCTGGGAGGTATCCAACCCAGTTGGGTCTAGTTCCACCAAGAGATGAAATCAAAAGTTGAGGTATATGTTCCAAATACAGGCAAATGGAACTAGCTGAGATGGGCAGTCTGGCCAAAGGACACTTTCCCATGATGTATAACTGACCCTATAGTTACGTGCTTGAACGTAAGTTAGACTGCTTTCGGAGGGGTACCTTAACTGCATGTTATACACATTACAGGATTTCACATGGCTATTTAATATGGTTAATGATTATGCATTGGGGCTATGGGTGTGGAGGGGGCTTGTGCACAATGCTGCCATTTGTTACTGGTTAGAGATCATATTTAGTCCTCCTGTTATTATGCAAGTGCACAGGCAGCACTAATCAGGCTCGTTTATGTCTGAGTATTCAATAACAGAGTCATTTCAGGTATGGCAATGAAATCAGCAGGTTACCAGCTGAAGATAGCATACACTTTCATGTCTGCATCTCCTAAAGAGAACTCTCACTGCTAGAAGATGGTGGTTAATTGCTAGTCATTGACTATCTCCTTGAGCACTCAGGACAACAATGTACACATCCAGGTTTAAGCACTTTGTTTCTCTGACTCGTGCTCGAGATCCTCATGGAAGGTGACTCCTGGAAATAGGCCTTGCCTACCTGGGTGGGAGTGAGAGAATTGGAGGAAATTGTTCTTGGGACAGTTTCCATTCAGGGAAGAAATTAAGTTGCATTGAAGGAAGGTCAATGCCTGGAAAAGTGTCACACATTGCCAGAAGCTTAAGTGCTTTAGCTAAATTAGCTAAGCATGGCAACAGATTACATTTGCCAAAAATTGCACAACATCGCTCACACATTACTCCATTCACTATGACTCCAACACCGACGTCAGGTTGAGGTGAATTCTAAGTATGCGGTTTATGTAATTTTGAGTGTGTACTGAAAGTATCACAAAATCTGATTAATTGTTTCTATTGAGGGGTCAAAGGCGGAAAATGTGAGCAGCCTCAGGTTCCTGGATGTCAGCACCTCAGAAGACCTATCCAAGGCCCAAAACGTTGACACAATCATGAAGATTGCAGAATCATGACGGCACTCTCCGGTCAAGATTGCACTTGCGCACAACACTCCCTCGGTCGACACCTTCTAGATAGACCATAAAACGGTTCATTTCACTTCCTTTACATCTGTTTTTCATCTTAAATGTGTTTTATGGATCTGTTAGGGCCTGTGGTTTACAGTTTGCAGATCGGTTCAGCGACTCAGTGCTTTGCTGTCTCCAAGAAGATTCCAGAAAGCCGCCAGTGCGAGCTTCGGGTGAACAAAGTATGAAACGTGGCATATTTTTGTTCTATTGATTAAAGCCTTCATTATTCACCGATTAATGTGACGAGGAAGATTGAAATGTGCAAATGTGGGAGGCGAGAGCCAGTTACCCACTGGGCCTGGAGGACAGGCCTATGCATTTGAGGTCTCTTGATAATGTTGAAGATGTTACCAAGGTTCTGCGTTATGAATTTGGAAAATGGATTATGGACATTTTCAGCCTTATGATTTTTATTTTCTTGTGTTTTTGCCCGTTCATTCTCATTGTCTGTTTTGTGTGGTGGAAGGGGTATTTGGGAGTCGATATTCTTGTTGCTTTGCATGGGGGAGGGGGACTTGGGGTTTGATGTTCATGCATTTTTGTTTGTATTCTTAATTCTGGGAGGGAAGGGGATTTGGGAATCGATGTTCTCACATTTTTGTTAGTATTTTTAATTCCGGGAGAGAGGGGGATTTGGGAGTTGATGCTTCTGTTGCTTTTTGTGTGGGGGAGGGGCAGTTTGGGGGTCAAATGGTGGCTGTGCTTTTGTTAGTTTTTGTGCAGAAGAGGATTTGGGGACTGATGGTCTTGTTGTGTTTGTACGGGGGAATAGGGGTCTGGGGGAGATTTGTGACTGAGTCGCCTGTCTTTTATTGTGCGGGGGTGGGTTTGCTGTTTCTCTCTGAACTGTTTCCACGTATTTTCTTTGTTTTGTGGCTATCTGGAGAAGAAGAATCTCAGAGTTGCATATTGCATACATACTTTGATAATAAATGAACCTTCGAACCTTCGCTGGAGGCCCAGCAATGACTAGACCTCATTAAAAGTTTGCAGTGATTTGGTGTGTCACTGAAGACGGAAGCAAATTTCTACAGATGCATCGTGGAGAGCGTTCCAACTGGTTGCATCACAACCTGGTCTGGAGGATCCAATATGCAGGATCAAAAGAGTCTTCAGAGGATTGTAGACTCAGCCTGTTTCATCACAGGTACATCCCTCCCCACCACTGGGGGCTTCTTAAGAAGGTGACATCCATCATTAAGAACCCTTACCATTGAGAACATTCCCTTTTCTCATTAATTGTCATCAGGGAGGAGGTACAGGAGCCTAAAGACCCACCTCAACGTTTTAGGAGCAGCTTGCTCTCCTCGGGTCATCAGATTTCTGAATTTAAACCACTTTTTTGTTCCTCTTTTGCACTATTTATTCATTTGTAAAATATATCATGTCTTGCACTGTACTTCTGCCACAGAATAACATGGCATATGTAAGTGAAGATAAATAAATTTGATTTGGAATGTGTGTGTGTGTGTGTGTGTGTGTGTGTGTGTGTATGTAGATGTATTAATGGAGAACTGGGCAGATCTATTCAGTCTGCATGCAATTTAACTACAACCTGGATGCTGTCACAGTAGGCTTTCTTTGTTTAAGAAGCAGGCTTTGTTAATTTGAATAGCTACATCTTTTCCCCAGTAGCTCAGGAAGATAATAAGACATACCTACCAGATAGTTATATGCTCCATCACACAGTCTCACACATAGTTAAAAAATCTCACTCAGGCTTCCCTCCACTTATTCAGCAATGGCAGGCACATTGCAATAACGTAAAGTATTAACACACTGTTTTTCAGCAAGGAAAAGCACACTTCTGCAGCCCATAAAGCAAACAGATGCTGAACTTTAGAATGTGTGCAGGGTTAGTTGGTCTTGAAGAAAGGGTACTAGTGATCATGTCATTGAGCCACTCTCTTCTGACTGAGGAGATTCGACGGGTCTGCCTGTGCCCTTCTTGTATTGCCTCTTTCTGCTCTGGTCACATCATGGTGCTTTTTTTCCCCTTCAGAAACACAAGAGCTCACACATGCGCAAGTTGCATTTATAGATACTCTCCGGGTTATGAGCTCTCAGATCATGGATGCCCTGAACCCTGAATTCGCATTTGGGAGACCAGTGGGTCTGGATTTGCTATCGCAGGACTGCAGGCATCTTATGCCTCCTCACCCCATACGCCCTGCCCAGGATAACAAATCCTGGCATGATGAGATCTTCAAGATGAAAAGAAGAGTTTCTGATAATTTGGGTGGCTGGGTGGAGATACATCTCTACCAGAGGAGGTGTAAAGTGCTCCTTCCCTCCGCTAGCCTGCAGGCTTAGCCCCCGAGTCATGGTCACATGAAGCAATGAGACCAGTAATGGTTGGTCGTATGAGTAGCTGGTGCATATCACAAGTCCTGGCTATGCCACCACTGACACCAGGCAGACACTGGAGAGTATTGATAGTGGCTGGGATCAGCTGTCTTGTAAAGACACTGCCCAATGGCAAACCACTTCTGTAGAAAAATTTGCCGAGAACAATCATGGTCATGGAAAGACCATGATCGCCCATGTCATACGACACGGCACAGAACGTATGAAAGAATCATTAACACAGGAGATTCAGCAGATGCTGGAAGTATTCAGCAATATAGATAAAATGGTGGATGAACTCAGAAAGTCAGACATCGTCTGCAGAGGGGAATAAACAGTCGACGTTTCAGGCCACGACCCTTCTTTAGACAGGAAATAAAGGGGACAGAAGCCAGAGTAAGAAGGTGGGGGCAAGGGAAGAAGTACAAGCTGGCAGGTGCTGTGGAAACCAATTGAAGCAGAAGAGGAGGGGCAGGAGGAACTAAGAAGCTGGGAGGTGATAGGTGGATGATGTAAAGGTATGAAGAAGAAGGAATCTGATAGGGGAGGTCAGTGGACCATGGAAAAAAAAAGGGAAGATGGGAACCAGAGGGAGATGATGGGCAGGTGAGGGAAAAAATGGGGTGGGTAACTAGAATAGTGAACGGAAAAAGAGAGAAGAGCAAGGAACAATATAACCAGAAGGTAGAGAAATCGATATTTATGCCATCAAGTTAGAGGCTACCTAAATTGAATATGAACTGTTGCTCTTCCAATCTGAGTCTGGTCTCATTTTAGTAGTACAGGAGGTCAGAGTGGGAATGGGAAGTCAAATTGAAGCGGGGAGCCAGTGGAGGTTCCTGCCTTTTGTGGTGGACAGAACACAAATACTCTGCAAGTTACTTTCCTACCTAGCAATGATCTTTTACATCAAGAGGAACTTTATCACTTCTGCTCCAATCTTTGTGGAGGAAATGAATATTTAGGGTGCTAACTAAGATGCCAGTCAAGTGAACTGTTCTGTTCTGTTCTGAATGGCATTGAGCTTTATAAACATTGTTGGAACTGCATTCTTGCAGACAAGTGGAGTGTACTTCACCACGGTCCTGATTTGTGCTCTGTAGATAGCAGAAAGTCCTTTGGAATGTGAGAACATGAATGATTCCACACAGGGTACCTGCTTGTATAGCCATGTTATTTGTGGCTGGTTCAGCTGATGACATCCCAAGACATTAATGGGGGGGCGGTGAGGGCTGCTGGCAGTGTAATGATTTTACATATCAAGGTTAGATAGTTAGATCTTCTCTTGTAAGAGGTGGCCATTATTAGGTACATCCTATACACATCCAGAAAGAGACCCGTTGTATCAGTCCTTAAGTAGCCATTTCAGAGTCAATCACACTAATGGGTGGCAGTCACATTTGGGCAAGGCTGTTAAGTAACAAAAGATACCAAACTTCTATGACAATCAGGCACTTACATGGTGATCACTTGTTTTTATTCCAAGTGTATTTGGACTTAAGCTCCCTCAGCTGAAAATGTTACTAAATCTCAGGTAGTAAGATCAATGATCCACTGTGGATTGCTAATGAGGAGTCATGGATTCAGGATATGGGATTTATCTTACAAGATCTTTCTGATGGGCTGGCAGTCAGGGCAGAACACTTCAGAATGAATGAAATATGAACATCCCAGGAACACGTTATTTGTGTATTCAGGAAGAGAGATCCATAGTCCTCTGAACCCTGCAGGAAACCAGATATCTGAGAAGTCCATTTGCCAACTACAATCTATTAGAGGAAGAGAAGATTTCCTGCCACCTTCAGTGGGGAACTTATGCCACATGGTAAATACAGTTTTGTGTTATAAACTGCATTATGGAATAACATCAGCAGCAATCATTCAGAACGATCCAAAACTTACGAGTCCCAGAGCCTTTGTTGCCCTCTGCTCCACGGGGAGAGTATTCAGCTCAAAAGAGCACATTTGCAGCTCATCTCACAAAGAACGCCAGATACTAGTTCTTCGCTGATATGTAGAATGAGCAATGTTGCTTACCAGACTCTTGAGGGTTAGGCCCTACTGCCCAGAATTTTTCTCGCTCACAGGCCTTCAGAATCTCCAGGCAAGGAGGCGTGTTTGTAGGCTCTTGACACTTGACTCTCTTCATACTAAATGCTCGGAAGAACCACCAGCAGAGAGCACTAATAAGGTTAAACAAAATACAGCAGGCTTTACCCCAGTAATGAACAGTGATCCTCATTAAACACAGAGTTTAGCATAGCCTGACCCAACCAGCTCACTTCTAAATCAACCTCCAGTAAACCTGCAAGTAATTAATAATCCCTTAAAATAGCATGGTTGTGAGGCTTCTTCCTGCTGGTAAGATTCAACTGCTTGAGTACTCAGTTATGTGCACATATATTGTCCAATGCAGCAGGACAAGAGTACAAAAAGAATTGAAAACATCAGTGTATTGTTTTGTATGCACACAGAACTGTGTGATTCAAATGTTACAAAATGCACAAGGCGTACATAATGTAATAAAACGAGATTGAGCTTCACAATCTCATACACAACTGAATGAGGATCCATCGCTCAAAAATAAAGAAATCCCAATAGCCTAACAAATTTCTACCATCCTGAATCTATTTATCAACACACAACTAAAAAGGGAGTTTGTAAGTACTCAGAAGTTTCCAAAGGAAAACTGATTCAAATGAAGTTGGATCGGATAATTGTTTTCAGTAATGCCCCATGCAGAGTATCTTCTTAAAGGGAAAGATACTTCAGACTCTATGTATTGTACGTCCAAGTCTTTCTAAACCAACAAATAGGATCAAGCTCTTCATGGTGAGCATAAAGGAATACCAGGCATCAGATTACATCTTTATTATAGTGTAAAAATATTAATAACACGCAAGACCAAATTCATCAGCATTTCTTTGAAATCAAAATAACTTAATTTCAATTCCCTGCTATTCAAGCACAATAAACAAATAGTTTATAATTGTGTATAATATGAATTACCAATTAATCTATTTTGCACGCAAGAGTGGAAGTTGTGAGTTGTTGGTATTGCTCGTAAGATTAATGCTTTGATGCCTCGTTTGCAAGAGCCTTCTTTTTGTTTATCCACCATCATTAAAGGCTGCTAAAGGACATAAAGAGAATGTCCTATATGTCCTTGGAATGGAGACAGTAGACAGCAGACTGTAGAATATGAAGCAACATACAAGATGCTGGATGAACTCAGCAAGTCAAACATCATCTATAAAGGTTGAAGAATGAATTACAGGTGTTTTAGGTGAAACTCCTACTTCAGGATGAGGCAATTGTCTTTGAAATGGTTGTTTATCAAGTCACTTCCACATTGGGCTTTTAAACTTTTACTAGTTTGTATTTAAAGAGAAATGCTATTCGTGCCCTAAATCTCGTGAACCCCGCCACAAGTGACTAAGAGTGTATTTGTGCTGTAACAATCTCAGTTTTCTAGGTTCCCTCCATTCCAGTACATAGGGACATAGTTCAGTCTGGAAAGACCAACCAATTTTCTTCACAAGTGAAGAAATGAGGGAAAAATCATAAGAACTATGAGCTTTAAGTAAAATGTATTTCAACAATAAAATGCACCAATTTAGATATTTACAAATAAAACTAATGAAGTTGTGTCACTTAGGTCAGTTAAATGATAAGTGCAGAGACTATGCACTTTGTTGAATAATAGTATTATCTGTGGTTTAGATTTGATGTAAGAAGACCTGTAAATATTAAGTCAGATCAACTAGAAAGGCTGTGTACAGTCATTGAGAACAACAGAAGAGCAAATACTATGATTTATGGGCTTATTCATTTTAAAGAAAGTTCTTGAAAAACAAGAACAGAAATACATCAAAATATTATGTTTTCATTTCTTCTGAGTCTAATGTTGAGCTTTTACAATCATTGGAACAACTGGAAAGAAGCCAACAGATTCAAAAATATAAGCAGCAGCTCTTTGGCAATAAACACCAACTCCATGATCTCACAGATCTCTGTACAATATTGTAAGTAGCTCAATTACTACAAAGTCAGTTTAACCATTGACTGCCTAATGTACAAGTTAAATCCAAAGTGGCAAGTTGTCTATATTTCAAGTATACCATTTGGAATATCACATTACATGTTTCTTGCTTTATATGCAGTCTCGGTTCAAGCCTCTCAAAAGAAATGCATATGAGAGCTCCCTGAATGACGTTGCAAATTGATATGTCTGCAGAAATCTGCAAAATTACATCTAGAATACCCATCTTAACTTTTCCAGCTTTCCTTGAAGCAGTTATTGATAATCTCGATTAGCAAACCTGACTGAAAACAGTAGAACAGTTAGAAGTACCAAAGGTCATACATCTACAAAAGGAATTCTCTTTTCCAAACAGGTCAATCAAGCTGAATAGTACTATTCTCAGATTGAAGTCAAAAAATTCACTCCAGAGATTAAAGTTTATACTTTAGACCAATTCTTATTGCTCTCTCTCTCTCTGGGGTATATAATATAAGGTAATGACATTTAGTTGCAATAACAACATGAGACCCGACTGTAAAAGATTTTTGATACTATTGCTTAACCAATATCATTAAAACAAATTAATGGATTGCTTATTTGTATTTGTGGTTTTACAATGTAGGGATTAATTATCAGACCTTTGTATATAATAGTAACTACACAGCTACAAAGCTTTTATTTTGGTTGTAAAACTCTTTACCTTTTTGTGCAATTAGTTCCTCAATCTCATCACTTGAGAACCCCAGTCAATTTGAATTGACAACGATATCGCCTCCTCAATCTCCATTAGCATGGGTGCACCACAAGGCTGTGCGCTTAGCCCCCTGCTCTATTCGCTTTACACTTATGACTACATGGTAAAGCACAGCTCCAATGTCATATTTAACTCTGCCAATGACACCACTGTCGTTGGCCAAGTCAACGATTTGGGAACGAATCAGCATATAGAAAGGAGATTGGAAATCTGGCTGAGTGGTGCCACAACAACAACCTCTTACAATATCAGGAAGACCAAAGAGCTAATTATTGACTTCAGGAGAGGAAACCAGAGGTCCATGAGCCAGTCTTCATTGGAGGTCAGAGATGGAGAAGGTTGGCAACTGTAAATTCCTCAGTGTTATCATTTCAGAGGACCCGTCCTGGCCCAGCACATATGTAAGTTCAAGTATGAAGAAAGCACGACAGCATCTCTACTTTCTTAGAAGTTTATGAAGATTCAGTATGACATCTAGTACTTTGACAAGCTTCTCTGTGTGGCGGACAGTATATTGATTGGTTGCATCACAGCCTGGTATGGAAACACCAATGCCTTTGAATGGAAAATCCTACAAAAAGTAGTGGATATGGCCCAGTCCATCACGGGTAAAGCCCTCCCTACCATTTAGCACATTTACCCAGAGTGCTATCGTAGCAAAACAGCATCTATCATCAGGGACACCAAACACTCAGGTCATGCTCTCTTCTAGCTGCTGCCATCAGAAAGAAGGTACAGGAGCCTCAGGATTAACAGTACCAGGTTCAGGAATAGTTGTTAACACTCATTCATTAGGCTGTTGAACTAGTGGAGACAACTTCATTTAGCTACACTCGCCCCATCACAGAACTGTTCCCTCAACCTATGGACTCACTTAGAGGGACTCTACATCTCATGTTCTCAATATTTATTGCTTATTATTATTATCATCATCATCATCATCATTTTTTCACTTTTGTATTTGCACAGTTTGTTGTCTTTTGCACACCGGTTGTTTGCCCACCCTTGAGTGTATTGATTCCATTATGGTTCTTGGATTTACTGTGTATGCCTGCAAGAAAACAATTCTCAGAGTTGTAAATGGTGACATACATTAAGTCAAGTCAACTTTTATTGTCATTTCGACTATAACTGCTATGTACAGTACATAGTAAAAATGAGACAACGTTTTTCAGGACCATGGTGTTGCATGACACAGTACAAAAACTAGACTGAACTACTTAAAAAACAACACAGAGAAAAAAAACAACTACACTAGACTACAGACCTACCCAGGACTGCATAAAGTGCACAAAACAATGCAGGAATTACAATAAATAATGACCAGGACAATAGGCACAGTAGAGGGCAGTAAGTTGGTGTCAGTCCAGGCACTGGGTATTGAGGAGTCTGATAGCTTAGGGGAAGAAACTGTTACACAGTCTGGTTGTGGGAGACCGAATGCTTTGGTGCCTTTTCCCAGATGGCAGGAGGGAGAAGAGTTTGTATGAGGGGTGCATGGGGTCCTTCATAATGCTGTTTCCTTTGTGGATGTAGCGTGTAGTGTAAATGTCTGTGATGGTGGGAAGAGAGACCCTGATGATCTTCTCAGCTGACCTCACTATCCACTGCAGGGTCTTGCAATCCGAGATGGTGCAATTTCTGAACCAGGCAGTGATGCAGCTGCTCAGGATGCTCTCAATACAACCCCTGTAGAATGTAAACATGAGGAAATCTGCAGATGCTGGAAATTCAAACAACACACACAAAATGCTGGTGGAAGACAGCAGGCCAGGCAGCATCTTTAAGGAGAAACACTGTCGACGTTTCAGGCCCGTCCTACGAAGGGTCTCAGCCCGAAACATCGACAGTGCTTCTCCTTACAGATGCTGCCTGGCCTGCTATGTTCCACCAACATTTTGTGTGTGTTGTTCCCTGTAGAATGTGATGAGGATGGCAGGGGGGTGGTGGGAGATGGACATTGATAATAAATTTACTTTGAAATTGAGCCATTTAAAATTCTTGAAATGTAGTTTTTAAATATGTTCAATTATTTATATAAGTGTAGCGGTGTGCTGCACGCAGCACTGAAATAACGACACGGAGTCGGTAAACAGCAGTTAAAGAAGATTTTATTCGAACTTCGCAGCTTCGCTTTAAAGCCTCCCTGATCCCGCACTCCCCGGGCACGGATGCTGTAGGAGGCACATTACTCATAGTCCCACGCGAGCTTTTCCCTTTGTTAGTGAAGCAGACCTGGCGCCCTTTTGGGACTGGCCTTTATGCCTGCGCGCTGGCTATTTGTGAGCCGGTTTGAGTGCGCTAGGAAGTGGGTCGCCACATAACCCCCCCCCCCCAGTACCGGCGATACACCCCCCAATGTCCACAGTCTGGACTAGACCCTGTTTGAGAGGTCGGCCCCTGCACCGCGGTGCCGGGAGCTCGACCGGTTGCGCCACGTCCACATGGGCCGGTTTGAGGCGGTCCACCATGAAAACCTCCTCTCTCCCCCCAACGTCCAGCATGAATGTGGACCCGTTGTCTCTGATCACCATAAACGGCCCCTCGTAGGGCCGCTATAGCAGTGCCTGATGTCCGCCCCTTCGTACAAACACAAACTTACAGTTCTGCAGGTCTTTGGGTACGCAGGTTGGGTTCTGCCCATGCTGAGAAGTGGGTATGGGGGCCAGGTTGCCGAGCCTCTCGCGTAGTCTGCCCAGGACTGCTGCGGGTTCTTCCTCTTGCCCCCGTGGGGCTGGTATGAACTCCCTGGGGACGACCAGGGGCGTGCCGTACACCAACTTGGCCGACGAGGTGTGCAGATCATCTTTGGGCGCCGTGCGGATGCCGAGCAGGACCCAGGGAAGCTCGTCCGCCCAGTTAGCTCCTCGCAGGCGGGCCATGAAAGTCGACTTTAGGTGACGGTGGAAACGCTCCACCAGGCCGTTCAACTGTGGGTGGTAGGTAGTTGTGTGGTGCAGCTGTGTCCCCAAAAGGCTGGCCATAGCTGACCGCAGGCTGGAGGTGAACTGGGCGCCTCTGTCGGAGGTAATGTGGGCCGGTACACCAAAGTGGGACACCCAGGTGGTGATCAGTGCCCGGGCGCAAGATTCGGAGGTGGTGTCGGTGAGCGGGATCGCCTCTGGCCATCTTGTGAACCGGTCCATGATAGTCAGGAGGTGCCGTGCTCTGCGCGACACTGGCAGAGGGCCCACGATATCCACGTGAATGTGGTCGAAACGCCGGTGGGTGGGGTGGAACTGCTGTGGCAGAGCTTTGGTGTGCCACTGCACCTTGGCCGTCTGGCAGTGCATGCACGTTCTGGCCCAGTCACTGACCTGCTCGCGGAGTCCGTGCCAAACGAACCTGCTGGAGATCATCCAGACGGTTGTCCTGATGGAGGGGTGCGCTATGTTATGAATGGAATCGAAAACACGGCGCCACCAGTTTGCCGGGACAACAGGACGGGGTTGGCCGGTGGTGATGTCACAGAGTAGGGTCCTCTCACCTGGGCCTATGGGGAGGTCCTGGAGCTGCAAACCGGAGACTGCAGTTCTGTAACTAGGGATCTCCTCGTCTGCCTGCTGCGCCTCTGCCAGCACCTCAAAGTCTACCCCTTGGGAAAGGGCATGAATGGTAGGGCGAGAGAGCGCGTCCGCCACGTCATTGTCCTTACCCGAGACATGCTGGACATCCGTCATGTATTCAGAGATGTAGGACAGTTGGCAGGGGTCGGACACCTTCGTGAACGTAAAGGTAAGCGGCTTGTGGTCCGTGAACGCGGTGAAGGGCCTACCTTCCAAGAAGTACCTGAAATGCCGGATTGCCAGGTATAGCGCCAACAGTTCCCGGTCGAAAGCACTGTATTTGAGCTCGGGCGGTTGCAGGTGTTTGCTGAAAAACGCCAGGGGTTGCCAGCGACCCGCGATGAGTTGCTCCAGTACCCCACCGACGGCCGTGTTAGATGCGTCCACTGTGAGGGCGGTAGGGACGGCCATTCTGGGGTGCACTAGCATCGCAGCATTTGCCAAGGCTTCTTTCGTTTTAATGAAAGCGGCGGCGGACTCCTCGTCCCAGGTAACATCCTTGCGTGGACCCGACATCAGGGCGATCAGGGGGCGCATGATTCGGGCAGCTGAGGGGAGGAAGCGGTGGTAGAAGTTTATCATACCCACGAATTCCTGAAGGCCTTTGATTGTGGTGGGTTGGGGAAAATGGCGGACTGCATCTACCTTAGCGGGCAGAGGGGTCTTTAGTAATCCTGTGGCCCAGGAAGTTGATGGTGTCGAGCCCGAACTGACATTTGGCTGGGTTGATTGTAAGACCGTATTCCCTCAGTCGGGCGTAGAGTTGACGGAGGTGGGACAGATGCTCCTGACGACTGCTGCCGGCTATGAGGATGTCGTCCAAATAAATGAAAACGAAGTCCAGGTCATGTCCCACCGCGTCTATTAACTGCTGAAACGTCTGTGCGACATTCTTCAGGCTGAACGGCATGTGGAGGAACTCGAAAAGGCCGAACGGGGTGATGAGAGCCGTTTTGGGGACGTCGTCCGGA
The DNA here is from genome assembly GCF_030144855.1 of Hypanus sabinus. Taxonomy (NCBI): domain Eukaryota; kingdom Metazoa; phylum Chordata; class Chondrichthyes; order Myliobatiformes; family Dasyatidae; genus Hypanus; species Hypanus sabinus. Next base: position 155,184,523 of record NC_082711.1, on the reverse strand, counting down.
TGCATCGGGATTTGATGGTACCCTCGGACGAGGTCTACCTTGGAGAAGATCGGTGCACCGTGCAGGTTTGCTGCAAAATCGTGAATGTGTGGCACGGGGTAGCGGTCCGGTGTGGTAGCCTCGTTCAGCCTGCGGTAGTCGCCGCATGGTCTCCAGCCCCCATCGCTTTGGGCACCATGTGCAGGGGAGAGGCCCATGGGCTGCTGGACCGCTGTATGATCCCCAATTCCTCCAACCTCTTGAACTCCTCCTTCGCCAGTCGGAGCTTGTCCAGGGGAAGCCTTCGAGCACGGGCGTGGAGGAGTGGTCCCTGGGTCGGGATGTGGTGCTGTACGCCGTGTCGGGGCATGGCTGCCGTGAACTGCAGTGCCAGAACCGATGGGAAATCTGCCAGGAACCTAGTGAAGTCGTCGGACAGCGTGATGGAGTCGAGGTGAGGGGCTGGCAACTGGGCTGCACCCAGGGAGAATGTCTGAAAAGTCTCGACGTGGACCAGTCTCTTCCTGGGCAGGTCAACCAGTAGGCTGTGAGCCCGCAAAAAATCCGCACCCAGAAGCGGTTGGGCTACGGCGGCCAGTGTGAAGTCCCACGTGAACCAGCTGGAGCCGAACTGTAGCTGCACCGTACGGGTGCCATAGGTCCTTACTGTGCTGCCATTCACGGCCCTCGGGGGGACCCGGTGCCCTGCTGCGGGTGTCGTAACTCGTCGGAGGTAAGACGCTGATCTTGGCACCGGTGTCGACCAAAAAGCGGCATCCCGACTGCTTGTCCCACACATACAGGAGGCTATCCCGATGGCCAGCCGCTGTAGCCATCAGCGGTGGCTGGCCCTGGGATTTCCCGGGAACTTGCAGGGCAGGCTACAGCGGCGGGCTTCTGCGCCCCACCGCCGGTGGTAGAAACATCATTGTTCGTTGGTCTCCTCACCCCTGCCTCTGGGGTTAGTGGGCTCTGTGGCCGGGCCTGGTCTGGTTTGCTGCTGGGAGCGTGGCCTGGTGATCTGTGCAACGGACGCCCCACTCAACTTCTTGGCTTTCCACAGCAAGTCCGCCCGGGCTGCCACCTTCCGGGGGTCGCTGAAATCCGCGTCGGACAGCAGCAGGCGTATGTCCTCGGGCAGCTGCTCCAGGAATGCCTGCTCAAACATGAGGCAGGGTTTGTGGCCAGAGACAACCTCATTCATCAAAGCCGATGGAGGTCTGTCTCCCAAGCCATTCAGGTGCAGTAAGCGGGCAGCCCGCTCACACCGTGAGAGTCCGAAAGTCCTTAGGAGTAGGGCTTTGAATTCCGTGTACTTGCCGTCTGCACGAACTGTACGAACTTCTCAACCTGGGCCGCTGTCTCCTGGTCGAGGGAGCTCACCACGTAGTAGTAACGTGTATCCTCTAAGGTTATCCACTGAATGTGGAATTGGGCTTCTGCTTGCTGGAACCACAGGTGAGGTCGCAGCGTCCAGAAGCTTGGCAGTTTCAATGAAACCGCATGAACAGATGCGGCGTCGTTCATCTCCGGTCCAAATATCGTTTGGACCGTCGGGGTCACCAATTGTAGCGGTGTGCTACACGCAGCGCTGCAATAACAACACGGAGTCGGTAAACTGCAGTTAAAGAAGATTTTATTCGAACTTCGTGGCTTCGCTTTAAAGCCTCCTTGATCCCGCCCTCCCCAGGTGTGGATGCTGTAGGAGGCACGTACTCACAGTCTCGCGCGAGCTTTTCCCTTTGTTGGTGAAGCAGACCTGGCGCCCTTTTGGGACTGGCCTTTATGCTGGCGCGCTGGCTATTTGTGAGCTGGTTCGAGTCCGCTAGGAAGTGGGTCGCCACTTAAGTATATTTATCAGAAAGTGGGCATTTTTAAGAATACATATTTTCCATCATAACTAAAGTTACAGTACTGTATCTGTACAGGGCACAGACCAGAAAATTGTACTTCTTGGTCCTGGTACCCAATAGTAAAGCTATTTAAACAATAGCTATATATCTTACTGCAGCATAAATAAACTGTACTTCCAGGAAAAACAATTTTAAATATGAATCTCCTGTTTCTCTGCAGTTGAATATATTACAGAGTCACTCCAGTAGACAGGAGTGTATTTGATCTCTTCGTTTATGTGCTTGTGTTGATGAAATGGCATCATATGTGAGTAAGTGATAGAATGGACCCGATGTCCCTTTTTCAGGTGGTCGTGCATAACACTGACAAGTGATTCATTTGCTTTAAACCGCATTGTGGGCGAGCGCTCTGAAGCACAAGGCAGAACAGTTCTTCACATAATCCCCACACACACCGCTGCTGAATCTGGAGTCAAGTGCTGGATCATTTCCCTCTGCACGGATTTAGTTTCACTTTAATTAGGCACCCTGCTTGGTGTCTGCATACCACCACATTCACCCATTCCCTTGAGTGTGTTCATGATTTATTTCAAATGGATGCTAAGCTTGACAAAAGCGGAAACAATATTTATTCCCATAAGCAGCCACTTCCCCTCAAGTGTGAGCACCAGTGATGGACTAGGAGTTCCACAATAAATTTAAGCACACGGCCCAGGTTCAAGTTACAGGCTTGACGTCGACTTTCCAGTATTTGATTTGTATTTTGAATGTAAATGTGTTTCATAAAAAAACGGCATATATATTTCACCATAAGCAAGAGAAAATCTGCAGATGCTGGCAATCAAAGCAACACACACAAAATGCTGCAGGAATTTAGCAGGTCAGGCAGCATCTATGGGAAAGAGTAAATAGTTGATGTTTCAGGCTGAGACCCTTCATCAGGACCGGTGAAGGGTCTTGACCTGAAATGTCAACTGTTTACTCTTTTCCAAAGATGCTGCCTGGCCTGCTGAGTTCCTCCAGCATTTTGTGTGTGTTGCTTTATTTCAACCATTTAAATAAATAAATAAATGTTTTCATTATGTCATAATACATAGGGCTATCTGTAAGTCTCCTGATAAAGGGTTTCAGCCCAAAACGACGTCACTACCTCCTCCCATAGATGCTGTCTGGCCTGCTGAGTTCTGCCAGCATTTTGTGTTTTTATTTATTTCCAGCATCTGCAGATTCACTCGTCTTGGGCTATCTGTAAGAGTGAATTGAACCGGGTTCAACTTGAATGTTTTACTGGTTTCAATTTCCCCTGAGCTTTCCCCTCAATCCTTTCCTGTTCTTCCTCACTGTTCCCAGAACATTTCTCTTGCTGCTCAGTGCACCTCGTGGGCGCATGCTTGGCCCATTGCTCTGCTGTCTCTACACTCATGATTGTATAGCGAGGTACAGATCAAATGTGGCTGGCAGAATCTCAGATGGTGATGAGGAGGCTTTCTGGAATCCGATAAATCAGCTGGTTGAGTGGTGCAGCAACAGCAGCCGTACATTCAATACCAGTAAGAAGAAAGAATTGATTGCAGACTTCAAGAAGGAGAAGCTGGGAGAAGACACACTAGCCCTCATTGAGAGGTCAGCGCTGGAAAGGGTATGTGGCTTCAGTTTCCTTATCATGAGCGTCTCAGAGAATCTATTGTGAGCCCAACACACTCCTGTAATCACAATGAAGCAACTCTACTTCAATAGGGCTCTGAGGAGATTTGGTAAGTCATCAAAACACTTGTAAATCTTTTCAGGTGCAGAATAGAGAGCACGCTGAATAGTTTTATCACTGTCTAGTATGGAGCCTCTAATGCATAGGATGGCAAGAGGCTGCAGAGGGTTTGTAGTCACAGCCAGTCACATCAAAGGCACAACCTTTCCTATCATCGAAGACATCGTTAAGAGGAGGTGCCTCAAGAAGTGAACATCCATTATTCATGTCCATCACCATCTGAAACATGCCCCCTTTTTATTTCTACCACCAGGAGGTGGTACATTAGACCTGAAGACCCACACTTAACGTTCTAGGATCAGCTTCTTCCCTTCTGCCATCAGTTTTCTGAACAGTCCATGAATCTATGAACACTACTTCATTTGCTCTACTTATTGTCGTAACTTATAGTATTTTTAATGTCTTGCACCATACTGCTGCTACGAAACAACACATTTCATGGCAAATATCAATTATAATAATTGTAAATTAATTCTATTCTACAAATGAAATTAACTTGAAAAAGGAAGAACTTTGGTGTAACGTAAGGAGACATTGCACACTGGAATAATGGCCATGGAGAAAAATGAATGCACTATCCATTAGAATCAGATTCATTACTACTGATAATTGACATGTACATAGAACGTTACAGCACAGTACAGGCCCTTTAGCCCATGGTGTTGAGCCAATCTTTTAACCTACTTTAAGGTCAATCTAACCCTTCCTTCCCACATAATGCTCCAGTTTTGTATCATTATAGGCCTTCCTTAAATGCCTCCCATGCGATTTTCTCCAGTCCCACTAGAAGTTCTTTGAATTGCCTGTCGTTGATGACCTACAAGGGGTGATTGATAAGTTCGTGTCCCAAGGTGGAAGGAGTTAATTTTAGAAAACCTAGCACATTTATTTTTCAACATAGTCTCTTCCTACATTTACACACTTAGTCCAGCAGTCATGGAGCATACGGATCCCTTCTTTGTAGAAGTCGGTGTCTTGGACCTCCAGGAAGTGATTGATACATTTGTGGCCTAAGGTAGAAGGAGATGAGTTATACAGCTCTCGTTACATGCACGTGCAGTTCAACTCTTTGAGCGATTATGCAGAAAGTTTGAAGTTAATAACTTCCGTGGTAATTCTGTTTCAGATAATTGAAAATTGCAAGTAAGCACTGTCTGAGAAAATGGTCAAAATCAGCCTTCGTGCAGTCATCCGCTACCTCGGTCTCAACAGCATATCACCGAAGGAGGTCCACGAGGACATGGTGGCAACACTAGGGGACAGTGAAAAATAAATGTGCTAGGTTTTCTAAAACTGACTCCTTCTACCTTAGGCCACAAACTTATCAATCACCCATTGTATTTGATTTCTGGACCAGCAAAAATGTCTTCCTTAATCTTGGCAACAGTTGTTCTGGAAAATATCTGTCTCAATCATCAAAATCCTTTGTAGAAATTTTTGAGCTTGGTGACAGCAGGTTCCACCCTTGCAGTCTTAAAGCCAGTAATTCTGCATTTGCCTTTGACAAATGACCTGATCAGGTCATTTAACTCCGAGTTATCAGATGAGGTCGCTTGACATAAAGGGTTCAAAACGTGTATCAGTATCAGTGTTATTTTCCATTCCTGGCTTGTGCACCATGGCATCTTTATCTGCCTCCACTGGACTTTGGTGACTTCGGTACTGGAAGACTATCATCATGTGACACAGGTCTCATGGCTGAATGGAGTTTGGGGTATTCAAGGTAGGAAGAAAGGTACTCGGTAGGGCAAGAGGATCTTGCGAATCTTGGGGAGGACACGCAAGTGCTCAGTGCAGGACTGGAGTACTGCCAGATTGGAGGCTGTGGATCCTCTGATGAAATGAGATCTGTAACTCTGTTGGTGGGATTGTAGCCTGGAAGGAGGTTTGAGGATATGTGTGAAAGCTAGCACTTCACCTGTGTAAGGTAGAGGTCAGTTTGCCAGACTGGAAAAACGCCCTCCCTGTCTGTGGGTTTGATAGCACGATCTTGCATTGGTCTGCAGTGCGCACACACTCAGAAGGCAAAAGTGATACATTGAGTGCGGAGGCTGGTGGGGTGGGAAGGGAACTTCATCCTTGTCCTATCCAGAGGGAGAGTTCCTGAGAGTGGACACGTAGTACAGAGCAAGGGTGGCTGAGAGCTCAATCCACAGCGGCAATCTCTTTCTAGAGACGCTGCTAATGGCTGAGCTTCCCATTCCATTATACACAGTTGCATTTGTCTCCTGCTTCTCAGGGACTATTGGGAAATGTGAGTGCATGGTTCAACAGAAAGTGTGTGTGCAAGCTCTGATATCAGATCAAGGCAAAGGTTCTGCTATAGTGTTTATGCAGTGGAGCACATGAATTTAACTTGGTGTATCCGGATTGCTCAGAATGATTGGTTCTGATTGCTCATGATGTAGGGGAAATCATTTGGGGAATTTCAGTTGTAGTTTCCAGCACTGCAGTCTGAAAGGCTCTCTTCTTTGCCTTCTCATAATACCAAGCTCATGCAGCGTACACGACATCACGAAAAAGCTTGACACCCCACATGTCAGTACTGCATGGCTCCTCTGAAACAGTATTATGTTAGTACCATGCCATTTTTTGCCACGGCGGGACATTCCTTTCACATTCATGTGGATGCTGTTTGTGTGCGAGAGTTCTCAGCCGTTTTACCTGTAGTAGTCATGACCCCGAGTTGCTGAAATGTATTTAGAATAAGGGAAGATGCCAAGCTTGCTATTTGCACTGCAGGCCCTTGGCTGGAGGGTGAAGGATATTTATAGCATCCAAAAACAGACACTAAAAACTCAAATTTCCTGTTGCAATTACTGCAGAAATGCACAATGGATCTTCAGTGACAGGGTTCACGATTACTGCAGTGTTAATCCAGCTGATCTCTTCCCATGCACATAAAATGCAGCTTGAAACTTTGTCTTTAAAATCAGATCTACTATCATAGTTTTGCAACAGCGCATTTAAAATTGTTTTAAAATTAGAACCATAACCTGATAGAGGTTGAAGCTGGAATTCCCATTTCAACCAATTCCTGAAGCCATTTCCAAGAACTAAAAAGGGAACTTCCTGTGAAGATTCCATTAACACGACAGAATGGACTTCCTGCTTCCCAAAATAACTGTTAATTATAGGTTCTCTGTCAATTGACTAACAGTGCAGAACCTTACTTTAACTTGAGGTCAGCAATTGTTCACAAGTTGCATCTGAGATCAAGTGGAGAATGTTAGTAGAGGTTTTGTTAATGATGTTCACTTTTGCAATAACACTGGCTGGAAAATCTCTACTGATAACTTTCACATTTTGTCATATAAACTCAACCACTGAATGTACATCTTTGACAACGAGATAGAAAACCACAGTACGAAACTGAATATTCCAACGGTCAGTTCAAGCCTAGAAGCAACTTTTTAAAAAAAATCTGCTGTGGACAAGAAACCAACACTGCTAGTCCTCTGATCACTGCTAACTTTAGAAAAATGGATATCAATACAAGCTAAAACTGTCCTGTTTAATTAATATCTTTGTGGCAGGAGAACAGCAGCTAAATCTCCTAATTACTGTAGTGGCTGTAAAGTACTTTGGAATGCCTAGAGATGGATTCAAATTTTAAGTTTCAAGATTGTTTACTGTCATTTCCAATACACTCGTGTAAAGAAGAACTAAATTATCGATACTCCGGATCCGATGCAGCTCAAAACAAAAACACAATAAGAGAAAGAACACAGCAAATAAAAATAAATAAGATAGCTTATATACATAGATTGGCTTTACATTAGGTGACTCTGACACCTTATGTAAAGTAGTGGTGGTGGGGTAGGTTAGTGGGTGGAGGTGTTGATCAGCCTTACTGCTTGGGGAAAATAAATGTTTTTGAGTCTGGTGGTCCTGAAGTGGATGCTACGTAGCCTCCTCCCTGAAGGGATGGCATATAATGAAGAAAGAGGCCCTCATGTAAAACGTTCCCACTCATATAATTGTTCCGATTAACTACAGATACTAGCATGTAAGATCATGGAATGATTGAGTGAAACCAAAAGTATAGTTGGCACGCCCTTCAGAGTAGGGAAACGGGCCAAAAAGACAGCAGGCTGCAAGCAGGAGGCAGAGTCATGATAGTAAACAGTACTTGTGCAGAACAGGATGAAGTGTAAGTTTTCAATGCCACTTGAGAAGGTGATTTGTGATTATCTTTATATTGTGACATATACCACTAGAACTTTTGTTATGGTATGTTTGTACCCAAATTAATATTCCTTGAAATTAAATGTTAAAGCTGTGTTCATGCATTCCATCAACTTAACAATTTCAGTAGTTGCTTTGTATTATATAAATAGTCGCAAATGACACATCTTGACAGTTTTGGATGAAACAACTCCAGCTCTACTTTGCTTTCCTCTTGAATGATCTGGGAAGAATCACAGAAGAATTCCAGGCATTCTTCACTTGCTGTGATTACAAGTTTTTAGCCACTGAGTAATTAATTTAAAATACTACATTTGGGTCATTTTGCTGAGGTAATGTTTAGATCCTGGATGATATGTAGTAAACATCTGGGGATGGGAGGGGAGGAACTTCTGTATCAGTTATCATTACTTTAGAAACCACAAGAAAATAATTTCTTTGAGAATGCATTGTTTCCCTTCATTTTAATTAGGTTTTCTGTATTAAAAGTACTGTTTTGAAGATGTTACTGCTGCTGCTGATAATTGTCAGGCTGAAAAGAGCAGTGTGTACAAAATAATCTTCTCCCTAGTTTAATCCCTAGATGGGTAGATGGATGCATTTAATGCAGAGATAGATAGGTTCTTGATTAGCCAGGGCATCAAAGGGTATGGGGAGAAGGCAGGGGAGTGGGGATGACTGGAAGAATTGGATCAGTCCATGATTGAATGGTGGAGCAGACTCGCTGGGTTGAATGGCCTACTTCTGCTCCTATATCTTATGGTCTTTAAAAGCTATTAATTTGTACTTCTTACAACTATTAGGCTCAGTAACTCATTCCATTCACTAAGGTCATGGATACTGCTTAAACACAAGAATCCAGAGAGGCAGAATGGAACGTAAACAAGAACTGTTAACTCCCAACTCTGCGTTGTAACCAAAAAAACACAAAACTGCAAATCCTGGAAATCAAAATAAACCAGAGAGCCGGAAACACTCAGCAGACCGGGCAGTATCAGCAGGAAAAGAAACGGCGTGTCCTGTAGCAATGATCCTTCAATAGAACTGACAAAAGGCCATTGGCTTGAAACATTGACTGCTTCCCCCACCTGCATATTTTCAGGATCTCCTGTTTTTATTCCTTCCCTATTAGTCCTATTTCATGTACAGTTCTGAGCCAAAAGCACAGGCTGGTCTGTCTGTCAATCCTTCTGCTGATGGTATTTTGTTTAGCCTGTGGCAAAGCCTTGTTAAGTTGACCCTTCCAGTGGAGGTGAGGGTCTCTTGGGGTTCTTGTGGATGTCATGTACTCACCTGCCTCATACTACACCAATGCATTTTAGAAGTCTGATTTTCAAATAGGAGTTCTAACATTGAGAGGCATCATCCTAATCCATAATTGTAACTAGGGATTGTAAAGACAATTCATAAATGGTGCTGCAATTGTTCTTCCCCCTTCCCCAGAAGAACAAAATTATTGCCATTGACATGGATCTGGAGCGACCACCTTGTACAGAAATACCGTATTCGACACGATATTTGTGGCAGAACAAATTTGCCAGATGTTATTGTGATCAAAATAGGAATTCTCTGGCAAAGTTTGTTCCGGGAGGTGAACCTACCATACATCCAAGCTGCCTGAAAGCACAACACCATTCCCATTAAGGAGATTTAGGTTACAAACTTTTCCTGGAACAAAGATTAATGAAAGATCAGAAGTTCGTCAGCTGAGTATGCCCCAATGCTTGTTTCTGTAAGCAAAAAATAATTTTGCAAAAACTGATGCATTACACTTCCCTCAAGCAGCGAAATGCAGGTAATTAAACATAACGTTAAAATTATGGGGTATAATATAAGTGAAAATTCATAATACTGCAGAATAATGAAGGATATACATCATAACTTTAATCTCTCAATGCTGACAGATCTGCTGCTTATTGGCTGTGTTTTCAGCTTTGCTTATAAAATAACTTAAATATTGTACTTTTTAAAGACTTAACTCTCCATTCAACCAATCTACATTAGGTTTCCTGAAAATCATAGGATTACACAGTGCAGGTAGGCATCTGGTAAATTGCATCTGTACTGCCTCTTTGGAAGAGTTTTCCCAATTAGCCCTGCCCTGCTTCTTGTTCCGTCCCTGGAAAAGTTTTCTGAAGATCATATGAAATAGCAGCAGAAGGCCATTCAGCTCCTCATTGATGCTCTATTATTTAAATGGAACCTTGACAGATCTTTCCCCTTACAATAATTTCATACACTACCCCATATTACACAATTCTCGTCTTGAATATAGAGCCTCCATAGACCTCCCTGCATCTTTAAAGGTTGCCTACCCTTGATGTAACTTTACTAACTTCTTTTTTCACCTTTTCAATTCTGACAGATTTCAACCCAAAATGTTGACTCTTTCCTTCCCCATTTCTATTACCCTTATGAGCTGTGAATTCCAAAGATTTACTGCCCGCCAGATCATGAAATTACTGACGTGTTATCATTTTCAGATTAATAGATCCCATAATATTGTCATGCTAATGGTTTATGAACCTTTAGCTCCTCTGTTGTTTCTTAAAGTCAAGGTTACACTTGGTACCTACTAACCAAAAGAAACCATTCTAGAATTTATCAAATTTGGGCAGATGTTGGATCAATGCATCTCTACGACCACCTCTTCAAGATCTTAAGGATGCTACGCTCTTAGTACAAGGTTTCATTCCTATTCATTTCAACTACAATATTGTTATTTAAACCCATACTAAATTTTATGAGCTCTTCACAAACTGGAACTATTGCAGGTGGCATTCTGTACCTTCTTCCCATAAGCCAAATAATATTTTAATAGACAATGGCCTGATGAAAGGCCTCGACCAGAAATGTCAACTCTTTACTCCCTTCATCCTGCCTGAGTTCCTCCAGCATTTCGGGTGTTGCTCTAGATTCCCAGCATCTGTAAAGCCTCTTATGCTCAATTTCTCTGCTTTTTTCTTTAACTCAGTATGAAGGCCTCTGCATCTGTCTGTAAGCAACCCACATCAATTTTAGCTAATTTTCTTCTTTATATGTTTCATTTTTTCTATTTTGTGCTAGGCTCATATTTTCTACGTCCTTTTCATTGCACTGGTGATCTGCTGTTGAACTCTGAAACATGCTTCCAATCCTCAGCTTACTGCTCTTCTTAGCAACGTGTGCTTTGATCTAGCATATTTCCATTGGGATAAACGAAGAGGTGATTGTAGAGAAACTGCAGGAAGCTGGCTTTCTGCTACTGGCCCTACATTTCTGAAGCAGAGTTGAAACGATCATACCGTACATGTCTCAGGAAGTTTAGGATCTGCAGTTGCAAATTATGGCTTTCAGAAGTGATTTAGAACCATAGAACCATACAGCACAGAAGTAGGCCTTTTGGCCCTTCTTGGCTGTGCAGAACCACTTTTCTGCCTAGTTCCACTGACCTGCACCTGGGCCTTATCCCTCCAAACCAGTCTCATCCATATACCTGTCCAAGTTTTTTTTTAAATGTCAAAAGTGAGCATTCACCACTTCGTCTGGCAGCTCATTCCACACTCCCACCACTCTCTGCGTGAAGAAGCCCCCCCCCCCAATGTTCCTGATGCACCATCAATAACTCACTCTGAGACGTAAAGGCGAGATATCGGCTTTTATTGACTGGAAGAAGGAACAAGCAGTGAGTGACCACCATACTACATCCTGGAGACTGAGAGGCCGGGCTCAGGCCTCAATCGCCTTTATACAGGGGTCTGTGGGAGGAGCCACAGGAGCAGTCAGCAGGGGGCATGCCCAGAGAGGTATATGTAGTTCACCACCGTTCCCTTTAAACTTCTCCCTCTTCACCCTTAACCCATGTCCTCTAGTTTTTTTTTCTCCCCCGGCTTCAGTGGAAAAAGCCTGGTGGTATTCACTCTATCTATACCCATCATAATTTTATATACCTCTATCAAGTCACCCTTTATTCTCTTACACTCCAGGGAATAAAGTCCTAACCTATTCAACCTTTCTCTGTAACTCAGTTTCTCAAGTCCCGGCAACATCCTTGTAAACCTTCTCTGCACTCTTTCAACCTTTATTTCCTTCCTGTAAGATTGCCTTTCTCTGCAGAACACTTGCACACTACTTCATTACATCACTGGTGTGGGCCTATGGTAAACTAGTACTGTAACATTACCATAAGGTTATTAACTGAGACCATCAGCTGAGAACAGCATCTTGTTCAGTTTAATGCTAAACTCACTATTCTGAAACACACAAGAAAAACTGCAATGATACTAATTAGTCCTTTGATTGCCAGTTAACCCTGAGTATTTTGTCTTGTAGCTAGATTTATATGATACTTCATGTAAGAGATGGACAATCTTGATTTTAATTATTGACTTTTTTCCACTGTTGGGAAAATGGTGAAGAGGTCATTGTGTAAGATTAGGGAGTTGGTAATTTAAAAAGAGAGGGTTGAAAATCCTTAGGGGTTTGAAGGCTGGTTTTTTAGGGCATTTAAAGAGAAAGTGGATATATTTTTGGAAGATCATGAAATTTAAGGTCTTGAAGAACTGGTACAGAAGAGATGAAGCCAGGAGCAAATCTGCTAAAGATGTATTAAGTGAGATGCAGGGTTGAGAGGCTCAGTTTTCTACCTACACCTACGATTTTCTTATGCTCCTATCATTCTAAACAAAAGCTCCAGAAGAAGAGGTGGAGAAGGGAAGAAAGTAAGCCCATTGAGCCAGAGTACTCAACAGCAAAGAAGTGAAGCTCTCCTCCTTCCTCAGGAGTTTTCTGGATTCTGGTGTTTATTCAAATAATCAAAATAATTAGTCACTGTTTACAAGGAGTCATGAGGCATCAAGCTCTAGGCAGACCAAATGCAGCAATTTGCCCTGCTATATGATGAACTAAGGCTGAGGCTTGGTGCCTCCTCTGGCAGATCCAGGGATTTGGGGTCTATGGACTCAATCTGGTTCGGCATGCTGTTGCTTGCTTCTATTGTTCGCATGACTTGTGTTTTTTTTCTCTTTCTCTGCGCATTAGGTGTTGGTCTTTCCTTTTTAATTGGATTCTTTTAGGTTTCTTGCTTTACGGCTGCCTGTAAGCAGACAAATCTAAAGGTTGTACAAGTTATACACACTTTAATAATAAGTATTCCTTGAATCAATAATGATTCTCACCAATAGTAATGCAAGAAAAAAAGAACAAAATTATTTTGACTTCCACACATTGAATCCAGTGTAAAGGTTGAAATGTACACAATGGCCAATTTTTGGTTGAAAATCTGCATATTTTAGAAACACAGGAACATAGAGAACCTACAGCACAATACAGGCCCTTTGGCCCACAAAGCTGTGCCAAACATGTCCCTACCTTAGAACTACCTAAGCTTACCCTTAGCCCTCTATTTTTCTAAACTCCATGTATCCATCCAGGAGTCTCTTAAAAGACCCTATCATTTCTGCCTCCACCTGTGCCACTGGCAGCCCATTCCACACACTCACCACTCTCTGCTAAAAGGCTTACTCCTGACATCTCCTCTGTACCTACTTCCAAGCACCTTAAAACTGTGCCCTCTCATGCTAGCCATTTCAGCCCTGGGAAAAAGCCTCTGATTATCCACACAATCAATGCCTCTCATTATCCTGTACACCTCTATCAGGTCACTTCTCATCTTCCATCGCTTCAAGAAGAGGCTGAGCTCACTCAACCTATTCTCATAAGGAATGCTCCCCAATCCAGGCCACATCCTTGTAAATCTCCTCTGCACCCTTTCTATGGTTTCTACCTCCTTCCTGTCGTGAGGCAAACAGAATTGAGCCCAGTACTCCAAGTGGGTCTGACCAGGGTCCTATATAGCTGCAACAGTACCTCTCGGCTCTTAAACTCAATCCCACAATTGATGAAGGCCAACACACTGTGTTACCTTCTTAACCACAGTATCAAACTGCATATCAGCTTTGAGCGTCTTATGGACTCGGACCCCAAGATCCCTCTGATCCTCCACACTGCCAAGAGTCTTGCCGTTAGTGCTATATTCTGCCATCATATTTGACCTACCAAAATGAATCACCTCACACTTATCTGGGTTGAACTTCATCTGCATTCTAATAAGTTCTTCTGATGGAATGAAGTATCACACCAGTAGCATTAGGATTTGAGGACCAGAAAACTTGCTCAATAGTATGACGTAGTGTTCTATTAGATCTTATTTTCTACTCCTTCCTTCCATGAAGGATAATGCATAAGAATTGAGGAACATGACAAATCAGTCATTTCTACATGATTCTAATTAGAAAAACTACAGGAATATCCCTTGAATGAGTACGGTGTAAATTGCAAAAGCTTCCATGATTCTGTAATGAACTGGGAACCACACCTTAATTACTGCTGTAATTCTGGATTGTTATTTTATGACGAGCCCAGGAAAAAGCAAAAACATGGAGGGAAATGTGGTGAGATGTATATTTTTGTGAAAATGGGCAGGTGAAAGATTTGCATCAATTGAAGGGACAGATGATCAGTGGTGCTTACAAGTCAGAATGGAAATGGATAAACTAAAAAGCATTCCTTTCTGTCCCCTCTTCCTAGTACATTGTGTGATTTAATGACTAAAAATAACTATAAGAGTTATTGCAACATTGATCACAACTTCTACTGAATTTATTAAACTTCCAGAGAATGTATGTAATCTGATGCTTCGGTTAGGTGGATTGACTGATGAAAAGTATACTCTTTTGGGAATAAATCAGGAAGAAACAGGGATTACAATACATTTGAGCCCATGCCTTAAAAAAATTAATCTCATTGTGAAGATTATGCATTATTACTCACATTTTGGCTCAGGCATTTAGAATGCAAATTAATTTAATAACAAAAAATGTTTTAGGCTGATGGTACCAAGATTCATTATTGCTTATTTGCTAAATAGATTCATGGCTTCTTTCTTTTTCTTTTTCAATCTTTTTATTAGTTTTTTTTAAAAAAACATAACATAATATTATATTAAATAGGTTATAAATACAATAGATTTGAAATTAAATTAGTAACAAGATAACAATATCTTATTAAACTATCAGCGAAAAAGGATGATACAATAATCAATCTAATCTATATTGATTATATTCATGGCTTAACACCAGCCTTAGTATTTATGTGTAAGTTAAGGCTGGGAATATACTTACATCTTTTAAGTTGTGCTGATGAAATGACAGTTATCACTGAGATGCACAGAAAATCAGAATCAAAGTCAGGTTTATTATCACTGATGTTTATTATGACATTTGTTGTTTTGCAGCAGAACAGTGCAAATGATAGTGAAACTGAGAGATATTTCTGGGAAATTCATATTGAAACTGAACTCCATAGCTTAAACAGATTCTAGTGGATGTGATAATTCCTTCAGGATGTGATGACATCCAATATATTTGGTTATAGAGATTGCTAGCAATTTATTGGAATTATTTTCATTGCAGGGCTGTATGATGTGAGGATCAAATGACTAGTAGATTAATAATCTTAATACAAGTGGAGTATGTGATTTTGGAGACACAACTCAAATATTGTACTGATCTTGTTAGCACTTGGGTTAAATATAGTCCTTAAGTAAAGCAGCTTTGTCTGCAAGTTTAACATGAATCAAATTTCACAATAAATTGAATAAATATAATTACAAAAAAATTACACCATAAGAGGAGTTTAGGATTAGGTAGTACATTCATGCAAAGATTTATTACATTTAATAGCTCTACGACTGTCTGAAGCCTCTTTCGATCCTGTACATTGGCATCTTCACACCAGATAATGACGTAACCAGTCAGAGTGCTCTCTGTGGTACATCTGTAGAAGTTTCTGGAGTCTTTCGTGACATCATTAATCTCCTCAAATCCAATATAGCTGCTGGCATGTCTTTGTCCTGATAGCATAAATATGGTGGGCCCAGGATAGATCCTCTGAGATTTTGGCACTCAAGAACGTAAGCCTGCTCAGCCTTTCCACCACTGATCCCTCTAAGAAGATTGGCACGAGTTCTCCTAACTTCCCCTTCCTGAAGTCCACAATCAATTCCTTGGTCTTGCTGATGTCAAGCGCAAGGCCACACAGTCATGGGTGTAGGGAAGAGGAGAGCAGTGGGCTAAGCATGTATTCTTGAGGTGTGTCTGTGTTGTCAGTGAGTGAGGAGATGTTATCGCTTTCTGTGCTGACTGTGATCTCCTAATGAGGAAGTCAAGAATGCAGTTGCAGAAGGAGGTACAGAGGTCCATGTTTTGAAGCTTGTTGATTAGTCCTGTGGGGATAATGATATTGAACACTGGCTGCATTCAATAAACAGCAGCCTGATATAGCTATTGTTGTTCATCAGGTGGTCCAAAGCCCAGTGTGTTTGTATCCACTGCAGACTTATTGTGGCTGTAGGAAAATTGTAATGGGTCCTGGTTTTCAATTACTAACCCCAATTCCCTACACTGCTAACTTCTTCATCACAACTTAATTTGCGTCTTTACACTTTAAGACTTACAAAACGAGTTAGGAAAGTATTAGCAGCTAATTCCTGCTAAATCATTAACACTTGGCAGAATTTAGCCAGCACCCAACTACATGAGGCAGCCCCTATCACTTGTAACAATTCATTCACTCGTTCTGCTTTCCAACTTAACTAACCTCTCAGCCATGCTATTACTCCGCATCCTCACCAACCTTTAATCGTTCACATGACCACCAATTGAATATCTTTTGAAAATCCAAATGTACCTTCAAGAAAAAAAAATCTTGAGTTTTTATTATATAAAAAACATTTGGCTCTTAATCATATAATGATTGGAGTGCTCTGAAAACACTTATTTCATAATGCTTTAGTATTTTCCCTACAGCTGATGCCAAGTAAATGGTTTGTGCTTCCCTCTCTCCCCCTTAATAGCAACAGTAAATCTGCCACTTTCCAATTTACTGGAATGGTTCCTGGAAATGAATTTTAGAAGATCTTTACTAATATATCCATTACTTTACAACCACGTCTTCCAAGTTCAAGATAAGGACCATCCTGTGCAGAGAATTTGTTCAATTTAAATCCCATACATTTCTTCATTTATGTTACTAATTTACTTGCTTCTCTGTTGGTTTCAGATTCAGATTTATCTCATGTATATTGAATCATACTGAAATGTATGGTTTGCATTTACAACCAGACATCCCAGTGCCAACCTAGCATGGCCACAATGTTTAGCAGATGAAAACATTACAACAGCAGCAAAACAAGCCCCTTCCCCCGCCCTCCCACTCACAGAGTTAGGTCTTCGGCTCCAGAAAAGGCTGCCTCCAACCTCCAGTCCTTGGCTCAGACCTGCAGACTCGACCTTCGGGCTTCTACGGCCAGACTTATCAGCTTTGGCCTTTGACCTTTGGTTTTCTACCACCAGAGTCACTGACCTCTGTACGTTGAACTTCTCTGACGTCTGTTGATCAAAGCTATGCCACAGGATAAAAAGAAATCTATTTCAACAACTTTGTCAGGACCTTGCAGCTTGCAGATAGACTATTAACCCACCAAGTCCTCACTAATCATCAAGCACCCATTTAAATTAAAGAGTACAAATGTGATTTTGTTCCGAATGCCTCTCCTCACTGGCTTCCATCACGTACACAACAGGGGAAATCCTCTGGTGTTTAACCTGCACATTTTCCTGGGAGGAGGCTGGAGGATCCAGGGGAACTCGTGTGATTTCAGAACATGCAGAGGCAGCAGAGATTGGGGTTGAACAACTCTACCCGCTCTGGCACTGTGACACCCCAGCTCTAAACTATAAATGATCGTTAGATGAAGTACACTCATACAACATAGCAGACCTATTGAGACTGCTGCCTACGTTTTTTAAATTATTGCCAATAGGTCTGCTTTCTCCCCATACAATGACCCTCAGTCACTTCAGTGCTCGTTCGGCCAGCTTAAGATACTTACACGTTTCCAGCCCACTTTCCTTTAGGAATTCATAAGCTGCTGCGTGTCACAAATGCAACTTCAAAGCAGAGAATAGATAAGTTTCTCATCTGACATTACAGCCTGGAACTAAGGGAGACACACAAGAAATTATCCAAAGAAACAGTTCCCGCAACAGTAAGACAGGTCTGGATAACGATAACAGTTTGAAAACTACCGGATTGTGGCAAAAACCCATCTGATTCATTAGTGTTATAGGGAAGAAAATCTATTATTCCTACCTAGTCTGACATCTATGTAGCCGTAGACACACTCTTAACTGTTCTCTAATATCTCTACAAGGACCAATAAGCCACACTTTTATATGATAAAATTAGATGATACCAAATGGATTACTTGACATCAGTCTAACACAGAACGGACAAACAGCCTAGTTGGGTTTACTTGTACATCCATGTCATTTGAGGATGAACCAAAATGGAAGCACAATCCAATAGATTATCAAAAGCCACCCGAGCCCTGTCGTGCTCAAGAAAGACCATCTTTAAAAGCGGTTATGCCATCCATTTTCAACATTCAGTAGCAACGTGTTGGGGATACAGTCCTCATAATCATCAGGGCAGGAGAACAAACACTATAGAAGAGCATACCAGAAGCAGGATCAGATTTACCTCCACCACCCTCTCCTCTGAGCCCAATATCACAGAATTAAATCCAGGTCCACAAGTGAGATCCAGTATGCTGAGCCACTAAAAGGTTTTCTTCAAACTAAAGTAGACTGTACCGGACATCAATATCATGGCATCAGGAGGGGCAAGTATTCTACAACCAAACATACAACTTACACCATTTACCTCTATATATACTGAATGACTCACCAGGTTCTTCCAGCATTCTGTCCTTTTTGTCCCAGATTCCAATACATCTGCTTGAAGACACAGGGAACTGCAGGTGCAGGAACCTGGAGCAACGCACAAGATGCTAGAGGAAGTCAGTGGGCCAGGCAGCATCAACAGAGTGAAAAGATCTATCATTGTGGCTGATCAAACCCTTTTCTTTCCTGGCTTATTTGCACATCTGTGCCTGGATTGTGTCAAAACAACAATGGTAAGATAGATCAAGTTCTATGCAGCTCTTTTGGCTGGCAATCTAACTACCACATTAAACAATCACTCCTTTAACCACCTGTGCTTTGTATCTACAATGTGCATCATCTGCAAAGAGCACTTTAACCCTACTCAACAAGGGTTTTTTTTTGACAGCTCTTTTCAAATATTTAGTTGGAAGAGGTTAGCAAATGTCTGGAAAGGCTACCACTTAGAACCTTCTCTTTAATGCGACACTATATTTTTGGTCTTTGGTTCAAAACTCCTGAAACCTCCTGTTTTTATATTAATGGAGAACTTCTGACATAATGACTGCAATACTTTCTTAAGAATTGGGGATGGGCTTTCTAGTGCTTTGAGTATAAATTTAAATAAAAAGAATTAAGATTATGCAATTTTACTGAGGGGCACATAAGATTTCTGATTTACAAGTCTATTTTGGAAGCCTATGCAAGCTTCAAGGAAATAATTACATCCAAATGTTCAGAAACTACCCGTACACAATTTCCCCTCAAATGCCATCTCATTAATACATGCTTTTAAAAATGAAATTGATGTTGCTTTTCCGCTGCCGGCTGCCTCGATGTCGGATTGGTTGATGCAGTGATACTTTGGGCAGTTTTAACTGCCTATTGCCGAGACTTCCGGTCAGCCACATAGCAATGCAGCATGTGGTTTCCATACCACACAGCAATGCAGCATGTTAGGATGCTCTCGACTGTACATCGGCAGAAGGGCATGAATATTGCAGAAAGTAGAGGTTTCAGTGAGCTTTCTTAACCGTGGAGGATGTGATCTGGGACCCACCAGGAGAAGCTGCGTGAGACACGCACTTCCAAAGGGAGTAAGGGTCAGATATTCTAAACTCAAAACCAGCAGGTGTAAAATTCATTCAGGGAAAATAAAAACCGAGGTTCTCCTTGGATCTAGAGATAACTGAAGTCCGCTTGGAAGTTTCTGTTTGAATTCTGAACATTTTCTATGTAATAAAATATCTGCAGAAGTTCTGCACATTTACACTGTAACACAATCTAATGATCAAATAAGCAAAGCCAATGAACACAGAAGGTAGTCTTATTATTTAATCTACTCTCAGATTTTCTTCCAGTTGCTTAGTTTTATTGTCTACGTGACTCATTCACGACATTAAATTTAAGCTCAGACAAATAAAGATGATAAATGTGGGTTCATTTATTTGTGTAAAAGTTCATTTTCTTTCAAAGAGTGACCAGATGAAAACAGAGACCAAGCTTGTAATCATCCCTTCCTCAAACATCTGCTTCAGGCTCGGGTGAGTCATTGCAAAAAAACTTCATACATTCAAAATCTTGCCACTGCATAGAAGCCGGTCATAATCTACAGGAAGTCGAAGCCACTACTCCTTAATGACTCCAGACTTATCACTGTACAAAGTATCCAGAAATTGTTCCAAGTGGAAACTGCAGTGAACAAAATGGAAATGGTGATAACTCATGGAGAACTCTTAGTTCATGCAACATATTTCATATTTTTACTCCATAAGCCCACAGTACAATCACCGATAATTAATAAATGTCTTTGATTTTACCATCTGGGGATTCTTAAAGAAAGTTAAATAACTTGAAAAGGAAAACTGACACTTTTGCCAAAACTTCTTTCATCCAAAACATGTTAATATGTTGAAGAAGTCACAATCAATAGTAAAGAAAATTATGTACCCTCTTCCTTTAAGTTACAGACCTGTAACTTAAGTTTGGCATCAATATTGAAATACCAGGTTGAAATTTATGGATTTAGACAAGGATCTTGAATACCACAAAAATCCCACCGCGGACTGTAAGGAGTTTGTACATTCTCCCTGTGACTGCATGGGCTTCCTCCAGGTGCTCCAGTTTCCTCCCAGAGTCCAAAGATATATTAACAGATTTGAGGTTTTTCCATTCTAAAGGTCCAAATTCGCAGAAATTTAAAACAAAATCTATGAGTAAATCCATATTTGGTAATAACAAACTTTTGTATGGGATGAACCCAAGTCATAGATTTGAGTAGGATTTAGACATAGCAGGGTTTTTCTGAAATTCTACTCCAAACTCCATAAGTACAGGATGGGAATAATAAGACAGAGTGAAATAGTTGAGGATTTAAAGGATAGTAGCATTGCCCTTGGTATGGGGTGGGGTGGGGGCACTATACAGCAACAAAATAAGCTGCCAGAAGTTGAAAACTTAGTCAGTTTTCATTCACTTATTGAGTTACAACACAGAATAGATCCTTTGAGGCACACTGCCCAGATCCCCGATTTAACTCTAGTCTCATCATGGGACAATTTACAATGACCAATTTATCCACCATCTAGTATGTCTTCAAACAATGGGAGGAAACCAGAGCACCCAGAGGAAACCCACACGGTCACAGGCAGAATATACAAACCCCTTACCAGCAACGGCGGGAATTGAACACTGGTCTCCCGTACTGTAAAGCATTGAGCTAACCACTGTGCTCCATCATGGGCACTAGCCTCCCTAGCACCCTGGACATCTTCAAGGAGTGATGCCTCAAAAAGGCAGCATCCATCATTAAGTACTCCATCACCTAGGACATGTCCTCTTCTCATTGCTACCATCAGGGAGGAGGTACAGGACCCTGAAGGCACATACACTATCTACTGTAATTCACAGTTTTTCTTAGTATGTACTGCAATGTACTGCTGCCACAAAAAACAACAAATTTCCCAACACATGCTGGTGATATTAAACCTAATTCTGGTTTGCAATGTAGATCTCTGATCATTTGGTGATACGAACATCAGTTTTTTTAAACTTCTCAAGAAATTAAAACCTGCATTCTCTTGTTGCCTGCTCTGTGCTACCATCTAGTAATATTAATATTAAGCTTGGAAAAAGTGATGCAACAGACTCTTAACATCGTAAATCAACGAGTTGTTTGTTATGTCTCCCCTCTTGCTGTGAAGACACCTTTTATTCCCGTATCAGGGAGAGAGAGAGCCTGTGGTATGTTGAATGGTCGGGTGAATGAATAGTCTTTGGGGGACTGCAAGTCTGTGTCTTTATTGATGCTTTGCTGCACACTTGAGTGCTCGGTGGAGGGGGTTGATGCTTTTTTGCCAGTGGAGGGTGGGGAGGGGGGATTTGTTGCCTTGCTGCTGCTTGCGCGTGGGAGGGGGGGAGCTGGGGGGCGCTTTGGGGTTTTAACTGTCTTTCATTCTTTGGGGCACTCCTCTGTTTTCATGGATGTTTGCAAAGAAAAAGAATTTCAGGTTGTATATTGTATACATTTCTCTAACATTACCTATTGAAACCCATTTTTTAAAAAATAAATAGTAATAAATGTAATGTAATAAAAAATAAATTGTAATAAATATACACCTTAGTTAGTCACATCTCTGACAATTATTTTTCCAAAAAAGTACATAATATAGTAATAACCACTAAAAAATTTTACAAGTTTTTATATACGTAATCTAGGAATAAGATGTAGGTTTTATTTTAAAATAATAATATGCTTCACTATTTATTTTGTCTACCCATTACATTTTTATCTTTGTGGACTCAGAAACTACTGGCTTGCACATGCTTTGCTTTATATTAAACACCCCTTACTCAAGAGTTTATTTTATTGAAAAGTAGAATAACTTAAGCTACCTACTTGAATTGAATTTTAATTCCTATTTTAAACACTTATTTTTTTTGAAAGATTCCTTTCACAGTATCCTACTCCAATTAGATTCCAAATACAGTTTTAATCCTCACTACATTTTACAGCATTGCTCTATACAGGCTGTTAAATGGTAAATAGTTGTTAACTAAAAACAGGCAGCTTTTTATATTCAATTGCAGCAATACAGCATCTTCACCAAGGCAGATGAAAATTAAGGAATCAGAAAATGGTACCAATTATCTTTTGGTCAGTTATGAAGACAAGTTAATGAAGTAGCATTTAATCTGGTTTTTAACTATTCAAATTGACCCTTTAAAATGCAATGCAATTTATAATTTTCTCTTGCATTAAGTAGTCACACTTTTTGAATAGGAACACATACAGGAAGCAACTTCACTCTGCTCTATGATTCAGATCTCTAGCAGACATTCAATAAGGTACCTCATAGAAGGATTATTGTACAAGATTAGAACTCATTACATTCAGGGTGATGCATTAGCATGGGCAGTGGAATGTTGGAATGGAGGGGCCCTTTTCAGTTTGACAAGTTAGGTTGTGCCCCCAAGTTCAGTAATGAGCCACAATTATTTACTACTTAGACTAATAACTTCAAACAAAAAGGAACCAATCTGTCAGATTTGCTGACAATACACTGTGGTAAAGTATTGGATACTGCAGGCACAGACTTGTTTACCAAGCCAGGGAAAGAGCTAATGATACAACATGGCTTTGTTTAATAACTTAAGTGCTGAGTATACTAAATTCAGTCTTCATATCATTTACAACAAAGTCATTTGTTCTTACATTTGACACGAAACAAACTTCATTTGCTTCTTTAGACTTTTAATACTGCAAACTGCCTTGCATGTCTAAAATGGTCATTTCAAGTACTGATGATTCCCAAAAGCCACATATCAAAATAAGCTTTAAAACACAACCAATATCACATGCTGTACTATAATTGTTGCAATGTGCAAGCACAAATACTATATTATATTCCTGGTCAACAGTAACACTGAACACTGCTGCAGCTGAAATTATATACTTATTGGGAATCTACTGGAAGTATACCACAGGCACAGGAACACCCTCCACAGAAATTAGAAAAACAATTTGTCCGACACATTCAGCAGAGACAAAGAAATAGAACTAGCATTTCAGTCAACAACCCTTTATCAGAAATAGAGATGTGTAACAAGTGCATTTCAATTCAGGGCAAGGGTGGAGACTAAAATTATAACTATGATAATACCTTTAGTGTTGTTTGATTAATAGATTAACCACAGCCAATCTATCATCACCTACTACCTCCCACCTTACCTCTTCACCCTCCTGAACTCCGCATTTTCTTGCTCTTCCTTCTGGATACAACTGCTATTCCTCTCCACATAATCAAAATCTTCCTTTCCCTTCATGTTCGTCTCAGAACTGACTGTGATCCTGAACTACGGCATGGCCTGATTTCAAGTGTCTGTATGTGGAAGACCCAATGACACTGTCTCATATTGGAAATCATACTTTGCACCCTGGCCAATGTTTGTCTCAATCAACATTTCTAAAACATTACGAGTTATAACTTAGAGCTTGCTGTTCTTGCATTTTTGCAGCAAAAGGGAAACAAACCAGTAGCACTGAATGCAGCAAATCTGCATGTCCAACGAAGAGGCCGGCTGTAGAACTGAACTCTCGTGTTCTTGAACTAGTTACATCATGCAATAGGCAAAGGCAACAGGCACATGGGAACACCACACCCTGTAAGCATTCCTGCAAGCCAAGTAACATCCTGACTTGGGAGTATATCACTACTCCTTCATTTTTTGGGGAAAAAATGCTGGAAATTTCTACTCAACAGTAATCTGATTTGACTGCAGTGGCTCATGGAGGTAGATTCCCACCAAAACCAATTAGGAACAGAAAATAAATACTGCTTTTACTAACAATATCTATATCCAGCTAGTTCCTCACTTTGCTGTTACTGATTTGTAATTTCAACATATCAGTGTATGAAAAGTTCTTCTTTTCTTTAATAGCTGCAACAAGTGTCAACGACAGAATGGCTGAATTTCTCCCCTCAAAGAGCAAGCTCCCAAAAATTTCATTAGTGCCAAATAACAGCATTGCAAATTCAAATTTGATTTTTTTTTAGCAACAGGACAAAGATCATAAACACAAGAGATTCTGTAGGTGCAGGAAATCTTGTGGGACACACACACACACACATCTAACTACAGGAACTCAACAAGTCAGGCAATACCAATGGAGAGGAATGAAGAGTCAACATTTTGGTGCTGACTAAGTGTTTCAGCCAAAAATGTCAACAGTTTATTCCGCTCCACAGATACCACCCGACTTGTTGAGTTCCTCCAGGGTTTTGTGTATGCAGGAATAAATGTTCTCTGGGCATTGGATGGTATATTCAAAGAAGCTCTGCTGCCAGTTACACTAACTGATACACAAAGCTAATTCTGCCTGTCTAGTTGCAGCAGATGTTAACTTTGTAAACAAGAACTTTTGTTTTAATCATTGTTAACTTGTGAGGAGCTAATCCTGTTGTGATTTTGTAAATCACGTCCAGTCATCTACAACAATCATTCCAATAGAACTGTCTTTTCGAAACTCAGGCGATTAGTGAAGTGAGAAGACACTTAAACCAAGTGGATAAATCCAGGACTGATCAGTTGGTTTCTAGGCTTTCATAAATAAAATGGCAGAGGCATTTTAATTTTAAGGGAAACTGTAACAATTCACCAAACACAGAACAAAATGTGCAGTAAACTTAACATAATTATATCATCATGTCAGACCAGCCTTTTTAAGTGAACCCCAGCTCAATGTTGATGTTTGTGAATTACGTAAGGGATAGAAACATCTGCATTACCCTGCAGTCTTTCATTCAGCTGGTGGCAAATGGTGGTACTGGAGTGGTAATGAATGGACTCTACCCAGTACAAGCATTTGTTCAGTGGAGAAGAAATCCAAATATGCATCATGATTACAAGTTGGATTATAAAATGTGTCAAGAAGCTACTTAAAGCCAAGTTTAAAATTGATATTTGTATCGCATTTTATTCAAGCACAATTACTTACTTCCCCCAAGCAATCAGTATTACAGAGTAGCAAAGATGCAAGGTTAGATTTCCTTTAGCAAAAGTATATTCTTTTTCAGTTCACTTATAGATATTTCATGTACACAATGTACGCATTCATCTAAAGGACAAAAGAAAACTAATAAAAATTATTACAAGTAACACAACACAAAATGCTGGAGGAACAAATGCTGTGTGCGTTGCTTGGATTTCCAGCATCTGCAGATTTTCTCTTGTTCGTGATTGAAAAATTATTACAACTTGCAGTGCAGAAAGAATAATATTTCAAAGCAAAAAGGGTTGTTGTTATGTTTTCAATTAAGTGTTGACCACAGATAGCTTTAAAAGATGGGGTAAACTTGTTTACTAAAAATCAAATTACTGCTTATGCTTAAAAGTCTGAAAACAGGAAAAACACTCACAGCTGGAATATTCACAAGGAGTCACAAGAGACTGCAGGTGCTGAATTCTAGAGCGACACACAAGATGCTGGAGGAGCTCAGTGGGTCAGACAGTATCAATGGAGGAAAATGACTGTTAACGTTTTGGGTTGAGACCCTTCATTTGGATGTCTTGACCTGAAAGGTTAACTTTTCATTCTCCTCCATAGATGCTTCCTGACTCATCAAGTTCCTTCAGCAGCTCGTGTTGCTGGAACATACACTGGTCCAGCAACACCTTCAGAGGAACAAGTCATTTGGCTTTTGAGTCAGCTGCCAGGCCCTTCATCAGAATGTAGGTAAACCCACTTTCTAGAAGTTTCTATTAAGCCATTAGGCTTCAGAAATTCTATGACATTTCTGAAGAAATGAAGTTAAAGGTTATTAATTTTCATGTTTTCAACTTCTGGTCCTTATTTTTCCATTGTGTCAGTTGAATCAAATGTGTAATCTTTTAAGCCAAACAGTATTAACCATTCCAGCTCTTTACAATACAACTGAGAAATCACTATAAATGTTTGAATTTATAATGCAATTCATACTTTTAAAAGATTTAGGTGATCTTCATTAATCTAGACAATCCATTCGCCGTGTTAACTCTAAATCAAGCAATTTAGATGAAAAAAAGTTTCAACTTTTAAATTGAACTGCCAATTTCAAATCTACCAAACTTAGAATGATGCAAATGACACTTTTGTTTTTGCAGCTGATTAAATGTGAATAATGGATAGCACAATCTGACAAAGTTTCCAATATACACTGAATCACACTGAAAGTAGGACGGTTTATTTATTTTTTTTTACAGCTGCTCCAACTTGCACCTATTAGCACAGAAACCTTGATCAAAGGACTGACAAATTCAAGTTAACCACTGAAATTAAATCAACTCGGGAAGAGCATGCAGTTCCCAGCAACATTCAGGACAATTGTGCCCATGCAACAGAACACCTTGAATAAAATTCCTAGTTACCAGCTTTTATATCTAGTTTAATACCTCAAATTATGGAACGCCCAACACAAAGTTCTGCAATTGGCATACCTTTGAATTTTTGTCCCAAATAATTAGCAAACGTATTCAGGCACGTTGAGAGCTTGACTTTTCTAATCCAATGGAAGGCAAATACATTTAACTAAACATCCATTAATTCTTTGTAACCACAGGGCTGAAAGCAGATTTTTGATACTATTTGAGCAATGTGATATTTTAGCTTCTTCGTTGATAATTTGCTTTAAGCTGCTAATAAACACTTCAGGAAGAAACACTCAACTTCTAATTTTTTATTACTGAGAGAGGTTAAGATATTTATTTTCAGGTATTTTAACATCTGCTGCATCATATGTAAATTACTTAAACTAATTAAGTTATTTAGGTTTCAATATTATCACACTAGTTGCTAAATATACTGCTACCAGCTGACATTTTTCAAAGGTTGTTAACGCAAGTGACACACATCACTGTATGTTTCGATGCACGCGTAATAAATAAACCTGATTCTTGAAGAATTATAGTCATTTCAAGTATCTGCCTTAATTGAGTTGGGAATCAGTTGTGATGCATCAGAAACTGACTTGCAGCTTCACTGTCTCTCATCAGTAAATAGCAGGAAAAGATAAATTCACAGAAATGCAAAGGGAACTGCTCACATTTTGAAGCATACTAAATGGTAAAATCAAGAGATAGCTTGTGGCTCACTTACTCTTTGTGCCTTTGACAAAGGTCAGTACAAGGTAATCTCCTGCGATAGGCAGAAAATGATGCACAAGCCGAATTCAATTCCAATACAATAAACCCGAAAGAATGACAAGCCTGTCCTGTATTGCTGAGTTTACTGGTTGCAAATCCAACAACTACCCTTTTTTTGTAAGTCACAAATAAACTTTGCATGTGGATTTGTTCTTTTTTTTTGTTTCTAATGCAAAACATCAAAAATTTGCACATATGAAGTACATTCACATGATTTAGATATTTGCTTGTTAATGCAAATACCTAATCAACCAATCACATAGCAACAATTAAATGCATAAAAAAAGGAGACATGGTCAGATGTTCAGTTGTTGCTCAGGCCAAACATCAAAATGGGGAAGAAAGGTGATCTGATTTTGATTGTGGAGTGACTTCTGATACCAATTGGGGTGGTTCAGAGGATCTCACAAATTACTGATCTCCTGGGCTTTACACACTCAATAGCCTCTGGAGTTCACAGAGAATGGTGCGGAGAACAAAACACATCCAGTGAGCGGCAGTTCTGTGTGAAAACCCCTTGTTGATGAGAGAGTTCAGAGGAGAATGGCCAGACTGGTTCAAACTGACAGACAGGATGGTGACAGAAACTCAAATAATCAGATGTTACAATAGTGGTGTGAAGAAAAGCATCCCTAAATGCACGATATGTCAACCCTAGAAATAGATGGGTTACAGCAGCAGAAGGCCGCAAACGTATATGCAGTGGGCACTTTATTAGGTATAGGAGGTTTCTAATAAAGTGGCCACTGAGAGTAATTCCAATACTGACTGCAAATCTACTTTGTTTTCCACCAATGGGAACAAGACTGATTGTCATCAAGGCTTCCATTAATATTCAAAATTTCTTTAAAAATTAATGGATTGTAATGTAATACAAAAAGTGGATAACCTTGTACATGGAACACTTCTTTACTTTGAAATCAAAGATAGTGGTGCAAAATGGGTAAGAACATCTTTTGCATGTTTGAAAGATGCACAGAATCAGCATTGCACATGCAGCTTCCCATCCCGTCAAATATACTTATAAAAACACAAGCCAAAGGAAATATATTTTGATATTTTTGAATCCATAATGTACAGAGAACATTGCAGCTTACAAAGCAAATCAATTCTTCTTTAAAAAAAATTCAGACATGTAAACCACAAATGCTTATGTCTTTGCAACAAAATACAGATAGACATATTTCAGTGCAGTTACTTCATAAAGATGGTATTTATTTAAATTGCTTGGAAAAACATTTGTTCCAGTGTCATAATAATGAATCCACAAAGGTTCCCATTGCAATATGAGTCACCATTTCCTCTTAATACACAAGTTTCAAAGTGTATTAATATTTAACCTAACCAGTTATCATTCAGGATCATGGATGAAGTCTAGACCAATTGAATGATTCAAGAATTAATCACATTTTGACTCATAACCATCCTCTTCCAGTCACTGTTTCCATGAGCTTATATCAACAATGTTCATCATAATTCTAAATCTACTGGTATCCTATTTGATAGCTTACCTTCAAGAATCATCTTTTCTATACTTGTGATTTTTTTGTTGCCTTGTTGGTTTTTAAAAGCTTCCCAATCCTTTAACTTCCCACTAATGTTTGCCGTATTGTATGCCCTCTCCTTTGCTTTTATGTTGACTTTGACTTCTCTTGTCAGCCACAGTTGGATCATCCTGCCTTTAGAATACTTTTTTGGGATGTATCTATCTTGCACCTTCTGCGTTGCTTCCAGAAACTCCAGCCATTGCTGTTCTTCCATCATTCCTGCTAGTGTCCCTTTTCAATTGATTTTGGCCAACTCCTCTCTCATTCCACTGTAATACTGACACATCTGATGTTAGCTTCTCTCTCCCTCTCTCTCACACTCAAACTGCAAGGTACATTTACAAAAGTTATAGATAGCAATGTAGCAACAATCTTTGAATTCATGTGAAGCTCAAACATATCAAATGCAAGTTGATTTCCGTAATCAATTCCTGACCATATCAATAAGTGAGATAGATTACTAAATGGGATCATTGAGCAAAATTTAAAATACATTCCTTTATAATTCCCATTCACCAGAAGTTGAACATTATGCTCCATATTCTAGTCATTTCTTCTTCTTAGCTGTCCATAAATCAAATACTTAAAAAAAAACAGATTTTGAAGAATTTGTTACATCTACATAAGTGCCAAAATCTTAGGCACATATGTGCAGCTATGGAGCTTGAGACTTTTGCACAGCACTGTAGTAGTGTTATGTATTGCACTGTACTACTGCCGCAAAAAAAAAACACAATTTATGACATATGTAAGTGATGATAAACCTGATTCTAATATGGGTCTCTATTGTGGACTGAGCTTGGGAAGGGGGCAGGGAAAGGGGAATCATGGTTGGGTAAATGGGAAGGGTTAGGGAAGGGAGCAGGAAGCACTGGAGGATCATTCTGTAATGATCAATAAACCAATTGCTTTGAATCAAATGACCTTGACTGGTGTCTCTTCACCCACACCACCCCTCATCCTGGCACTCCTTCTCTGCAACCTGTCCCACACCACTCCACCCTCACTGTTCCCAACATCTTTTGCTCCTGCCAGATTTACATATTCTCTCTCTGCTCAATGTTGGCAAATACAATACTGTGCAAAAATCTTGGACACCCTAACTGTACATGTGTGCCTAAGAGTTTTGCACAGTACTGTACTCGTTAATTTTAGAAAATCATTATTGAACAGATATTTTCATATTTACTGGGCAATAAAATGTTTGTTCCACGTCTTGTTCAGGTTGTTTATTTATAATATCTTACACTTTTTCCTTGAATGTATCTTTCTCTTAAAAACTCACCTTGCTTTCCTTAGAATTTAATCTGAAATTTTTAAAGCTTTTCACCAATATTCCACTCGATTCTAGTTTTGATTAGTATTCTATCACATTATAGGCTACAATAAAATCAGTGGAATTGATTGTTTCTGTATAATTAAAGTGCACAAATGTGGAAGAATTATCACCCAATCTTCACGTGCCCACTGCACTACTATTATTTTCAAATTATGTTTCAGTAGTACAATACTTACAAATGGAAGAAACCTGAAATATTTGAACTATTGCAATACCTCAGTGAGATATTCAACTCTCTCCAAAATAGCTTTTATTTTTAAACTGTGTTTAAGAATCAGATTTCACCATTTTGATAGTTTCTATTGTGGCATTTTCATATTTATTTCACATGAATTCTGACATTTTCTCTAGTAAGAATACATTCCCAATGAAATTTTTATCCCCTGAATAAATTCACTCTAAACTTCAACAGCTAAAACCTACATATTGCTTCCAAAGCTTCAGAAAGCTCCTGCATGTGTCAATATAAAAATAACTTTCAGACAGGCAATACTACATTCATCTTGTTACCCATCACGTTTTTTTTCCATTGCTGCTCAGAGTTTCCTCAAATCATTTCAAGTCATATGTATTTTATTTCCTGATGGCAACATATTCTGTTCTAGTAAGGAAGAAGGAGTCAATTTTAGAGAACCCAGCACATTTATTTTTCAACACAGTCCCCTCCTACATGCACACATTTAGTCCAGAGGTCGAGCATACAGATCCCTTCTTTGTAGAAGTGGTCCACAGCAGGGGTATTTGATAAGTTCGTGGCCTGAGGTAGAAAGAGATGAGTTACGCAGCTCTCATTACATGTACATGCAGTTCAACTCTTTGAGTGAAAACGCAGAAAGTTTGAAGTTAATAACTCATCTCCTCCTACCTTAGGCCACAAACTTATCAATCACCCCTTGCTGTGGACCACTTCTGGAGGTCCAAGACGTCAACTTCTACAAAGAAAGGATCCGTATGCACCACGACCACTGGACTAAGTGTGTAGATGTAGGAAAAATAAATGGGCTAGGTTTTCCAAAATTGATTCCTTGTACCTTAGGCCATGAACTTATCAAATCGCCCCTCGTATTTCATATAGTTGTAATTGTTAGTAGAGATTTAGAGTTGCGTCAGAGACAAAATAATTCTAACAAAAGAATTGGTTTTCAGTCAGTTGGCATGAGGAACAATGCAAATGATACCCATTACAAATTGCTAATGTGGCAACACATTTTTCATTCTGAATTATAGGCCATGAGTAGTGGAACAGGACCTTAATTTTTCCCCTCTTTCCATTACTGAAAATGTGTGTATTCTTAGATTACACATTTTTACTTGCAATCACTATTTTATTGGACTTATCACATTACACAATCATCTTCAAAAGACTTAAAGAGACTCAATGCTAAATTTGGATGAAATGAAAATTAT
Organism: Hypanus sabinus; assembly: GCF_030144855.1. Classification (NCBI taxonomy): domain Eukaryota; kingdom Metazoa; phylum Chordata; class Chondrichthyes; order Myliobatiformes; family Dasyatidae; genus Hypanus; species Hypanus sabinus. The sequence goes on along the minus strand of NC_082711.1, from coordinate 155,152,502 downwards.
TTTGATGAAGCACCAGCTTGCAGACAGGTAAAGTTAACAATATCATGAGCAGTTCGGCCCAGAGTCAATACTACATTATCTATTTTTTCCCCTAAAATGTAATTCTGCCTCTTTTTAGAGAGAGGGTTGAGTTAAAAATAATTCTTCCTTTTTCATGAAGAATTTCCTGGGTAATGTCAGGAGGAGGATGAGGATGAGTGGTGGTAGAAACAAAGGTAACTTACAGGGGTTTATCAAGATAGTTGATTGAAGCATTTAAATGGTAGCTTGATTCTCAAAATGTCACTCACATGTAGATCCGCACTTCATTCTGGGGAGTAATGGTGACATAGCTCCCTCATGTTGCTTGGATTTCATACCAAGCAAAGTGTATCAATGTTCAATTAATTTAGCTGCTCAAAATGTGTCTGAAGAGCCACAGATTAACCATGGTTGCCTACAGGAAAAGGAATCTCAGGATTGTATGTGGTGACATACAGTATATGTACTTCGATAACAAATTTACTTTAAACAGAGTTGTACTATTACACTGAACTCTTGTTTATTTAATATCGATTTATCTGCAATTCTCATGCAATTGGCATTTAAAAATATTAATCAATTTCAAAATTCCAATAGTGCACCTAGAATATCATAAATAATTACAACACTCTTGCCATTTCAGTTTTCATGCTGATATAAAAGTCATAGGCTTTGTAAATGAATCTTAAGTGTTTTGCAAAATAAGCATGCAGACACTTTTTAGTTTATGCCTATTTACAGAAGGGCAATGCAGTGTTCGGGAATGAGCATCAACATTTTCTGAAAATTTTAGCATGTTGTGCAGTGGTGAGTTCAGCCATTTGTTTGATTTATTTTTGCTGCCTCTTATACTAATAACGTTCAGGTCATAACATTGGAATGTACAGCATCATTACTTAAAAGGGCAAGGAGATGACACACAGTTTGCCAATGTTAAGGTTTTTGCGGAGAATACTGATGTGAGATGTAGTTATTTTTTTGAAGAATTTGTACAAACTGGCATCCAAACAACTGGTAAAGCTCTCACCATTGTCTCACCTGATGGTTGAGTGTATATCATAATTTGAATCACCGCATGTGCTGGCTGTTAATGGAACCCAATCTCAATAAAATCCCAGTTCAGAATACTTTTTGTTTGGTATCGTCTGTCCTTGTATCCATTATTCATTGCCAAAGCCACAGGAGGTCTGATGGGTATAAATGGCTAATTGTCACCATATTACTAGCAGGAAGTTTATGCTGAGACAAACTTAATACACACAGCAAACTTACCTGGATACCGCTACTACTGACAAATGTACCAGTCCCCAGCATAAATATTATTTCCCACATTCAGAAAAGCAATATTCATGAGAACAGAGGGGAAAAATGAGGAACACATGATTACACACTGTTACTCACTACATTTTTTAACCTTTGTTGAGGAAGTCTGCACATACACATGCTTGGGGCAGCTCATCACTTCACTCCTACTAAAACCAATTGAAATATGGGGCAGTGGGAGATAATTATCGAACCTGGTGGCCAGCCTTTTAAAATAGAACATCTATTCCACATACATTAAAGCAGCACCTATCTACAACAGACTGAGATTTGCAACAATAATGCATTTACAACTGTGGATTATATGTAAGCGGCACAAATTGATTCTAAATAACTATGCCCAAATACGGGTTATTTGAGCATAGTTTCCAAACATTCTCCCCCCCAAAAAAAACATTTTTATGTATCATTTTGGTAGGGACCCTCACCACCAATTTGAGAGCCAGATAAAGGAACAACTGATAAATAGCAGTTTTAGCAAATTGACAAATCTTGGTTACAGAGTTTATTAAAAGTAAAATCAAACAACTTCAAAAGTAATCTTGGTACAAATTCAAACTTAATGATCTAATTTTCAGCATCAGTGTATTTACAAACCATCAGAGTTACAAACCATCAAATGCAATGAAGGAATAAATAGAAGGCCAAACATCTAAACCATGCTAAAATCCCAAAATGAAGGTAATGAACAGGAGCTAAATTAAAGAAAGGCCACATTTCCAGTTTTACAGGAATCCAGTGGAAATTGAGCTTCTCCATCTTTAAAAGTTTACAAAACTAGTGACTTTACTTTGCAGGCAGAGCATCATCCCACTGTACAGAATAAATATTCAGTGCATGCTTTGGGCTGCAAGGTTCAGTGAAAACTAACTTGTTATTTATCGCTAGAAAGGTAACATGGAATACTTAGTTTACATGAGAGAAACCAAGCTGTTTCTGTGCCTTGTATGACTACTAAGCACTGTATACATGCTGAATTAAGATTGTACCTGAGGGAATGCTTCTTTTAAAGCCCTGAGAGGAAATTTAGACTATATTGTAAACACAAAAGATTCTGCAGATGCTGGAAATCCAAAGCAACAAACACAAAATGCTAGAAAAACTCAGCAGTCAGGCAGCATCTATGGAAAAGAATAAAGAGTTGATGTTTCAGGCTGAGACCAGTCACCAGAACTGGGAAGGAAGGTGGAAGAAGCCAGAATAAGAAGGTGCAATGGGGGCGGGAATGGAGTACAAACTAAAAGGTGATAGGTGAAGCCAGGTGGGTGAGGGGGGTAAAGATTAACACAGAGGGAGCAAGGCCTGCAGAAAGTGGAGAAAAAGCAGGGGGCTAAGATGTGTTGGTGTAGGGTCCCTTTGAATATGGTGGAAGTTGTGGAGAATGTGCTGGGTGTGGAGGCTCATGGGTTGGTATGCGAAGATAAGGGGAACTATCCCTGTTAAGGTGGTGGGAAGATGGGAGTCAGGGCAGCATCACATGATGAAGGGATATCCCATTCTTTGAAGAACATTTCTGATGTTCTGGACAGGAAAACAGGATCCTTCCATCAAACACACCTTTATATACCCCCTCCACTTTCCACAGGGATCACCCACTTGGTGATGCCCTTGTCTATTCATCCCTCCCCATTAATCTCCCTGCATACAGAAGTGCTATACCTGCCCATTCACCTCCATTAGGGCCCCAAACAGTCCCTCCAAGTGAGGCAGCACTTCACCTGTGAATCTAGAGGGGTCGACTACTGTATCCGGTGCTCCTAAAGCAGCCTCCTCTACAGTGGTGAGACAATGTTGTCTAAGCAGCTATCATTGATGGGCACACCCAAAATAACATCATTGTTGTACATGTCACTATTAATGCAACGTTCTTGCCTTCCACTCTTCAGAAACACTACTGCACCGCTTTGTCTGACAAAGAAATCTGTGCAGTTTAGTAGCTGACAAGGTCTTCCACTCTACTGAAACGCACAGCAGTTAACCCTGAAATGGTCAGCAGTACATCACTACTACAGCCATCCAACACACTCTTAATGGTGTGCCATCTTATCCTTGAATTAAAAAAACAAATTTAGCACAAGCATGCTATTTGCATCGGAGATTATCAGCATTCCATTTGTCTCTGGTACATTGAAATTATATTCTAATGTGTAAGAGTCAAGTAGTAATCCTGCAATATACTACTTTCAATAGAACACAAACATGCTGAGTTAAATCAGAAACTGTTTACTTACCAGGGAAAGGTATTACTGCTCTAAATTGGTTTGAGAGTGAAGCTTACTGCAGCAAGGCTGTCTTTCTGACCCTTCTCTGTATGCACATAGTTGCATGGCCTCAATTTTGAAGTGTGTGTACTTTAAAGAAATGGCCTCACTAAGTTTCCAGGACACTAATCTGAAATAGTGGCAATACCCTGTTACCCTCTGCATAATCTTGCTCCTTAATAATTGTTACATCCAGAAATATTAAGTCTTTACATAGCACAACTGGCTGACCTAAAGAATGGCAAGATGCAATCATTGTTAGAATTTACTTACCCAAGCAAAAAGATGAAAAGAACTGACAAGGCTTTTCACAGCACATAATGAATCACCCAATCCTCATCATCACCTCACTCACCTGGTATCTTGGAAGCTCAGCCTAACCACTTCTCTTACTTGACATATGACCTCAAGATCTAAATTCTTGTGCACGTGCATAGGCCAGCATTCAAACAACTTTTAATGTTTGTCCCAGTAATCAAAAGATGGAGTCCATTTCATTTTTAGTGCAAGAACTGTTAGGAGGAAGCCAGAATGCTCATTACTCTGACTACTGAAATTGAAGGCCAACTATTTGCAGCTAAACTTTGTTTAAAACTCTCTCATGTCATCTGATCATGGCCATCTCACTTGATATCTGCGTACATGTTGATCCTCGCACATCTTTTTGTTCAGCAAGTGGTTTGACTTATTGATCATGCAGTTTTAAAACTATGCCATTGTGAAATGTCACAGCTTGTGTAGCTGTTTAGAATGATGTATAATTGTACTTTTAACTACTCAAGTAACATGAATGGATTAAAGCTTTTTCTATGCATGTATTATCATGCTTCCAGTTATTATTTTCTGACAATATCACTATATACAGTATTAAAAATTTCTTTAGTTATTTGTTTAATATTGTTAATACAATAACATTAATACAGGACTTGTTATCCATTCAGACTAGGATTCTCTATTTCTCTCATAACTGATTTACTTTCAGAGTGGAGATATATTAAAATAAATGTGGTCATTGTTATGGTCATTAAAATGACCAACTCAATTTATATGTTCAAGAGATACTCTCAGCACTTCACAGTACGTACTCCAATAAGTATTATTGAGTTTTGCTTGACAAGAGCTCCTCATTTTGGCAAAATTAACTAATATTTGCCATCTTGTAATAAATTTAAACTGAAAAATTGGCAATATTAAGATTTTTCATGCTTTTACTGATTTTTACAATTTCAAATTAAAAATGGTAAATATTAACACATCAGCTAAGCATTGTCTTGCTCATTTTTAATGTTGATACAAATTGTATGTGGCTAGAATTCTGACAATTATTGTCATATACTGGATATCCTCTATAAAGTTAGAGCATGCACCATGATCTAGTTTACAATGCCTGAGCACAATCTGTGAGGTTTTAGGTTTTTCTGACAGTCAACTACAGATACCACTTTACCAATTGCTACTAAGTTACCACTTCAGAATAATACTTAACCAACTTTTTTTTGTGGATAAGCATGGTCTTGAAATCTACACATACATGATCAAATTTTAAGTTCTTGTTTCAATGCATTTAAATGCTGGATAGAAGGAAAATGTGCAAAAACTCTAAAGAAGGCAGCAATAGATCAAATAACTCAGTAGGTCAAATTCCGCAGTGTGTCGTACCATTTTGCAATCAGCATTACACTTGCCGCAGATGTAGCCAAGTGTAAGTATACGCCCCAGTTTAGAGAATGCTATGTTTTTATGGCAACAGCCACTAGGATGGCAAAAACTATACGTTGCAAGCTATTTGTTCCACTGAGTTGTGTAATTTAAGTCATAACCTACATCTTGATCCACATCAAGTCAGCTTTCACTGAATTGCACAAGGCAAACTCACATTATAGAAGCTGTCATTCAATCCTTTAAGTGTTTAATGCTATCAGCATGCTGTCAAACGCTTGCATATTTAAAATGTGGGCAAACAAAACAAAAAAATTAGGATGGTGATAGATAACAGTTGTCTTCATTTTAAGAACTGATGAAAGTAATTGAATACATCACAGATATGTTCTAAGGTAATTTTTGGTTATCTCTGTCTTAGGATCAATGAGAAAGAGGCTAATCTTATAGTTTCCATCACAGTTGAAACACTTCTTACTCTGATTACTAATTCATTGCTGCTTCTGCAAACAGATCTCGCCAACTTAGGCAAATCCAGTTTCTGCAAGATTCCATTAAACTTTTGGGCTGTCCTGAAATTTGAAACAAGGCATATACCACTTGGATTTACGAGGGGTGATTGATAAGTTTGTGGCCTAAAGTAAAAGGAGTCAATTTTAGAAAAGCTAGCACATTTATTTTTCAACATAGTCCTCTCCTACATGTACACACTTAGTCCAGCGGTCGTGGAGCATATGGATCCCTTCTTTGTAGAAGTGGTCCACAGCAGGGGTGATTGATAAGTTTGTGGCCCAAGGTAGAAGGAGATGAGTTATACAGCTCTTGTTACATGCACGTGCAAGTCAACTCTGAGTGAAAATGCAGAAAGTTTGAAGTTAATATCTCTTTCTACCCTAGGCCACGAACTTATCAATCACCCCATGCTGTGGACCACTTCTGGTGGTCCAAAACATCAACTTCTACAAAGAAGTGATCAGTATGCGCCACGACCACTGGACTAAGTGTGTAGATGTAGGGAAAATAAATATGCTAGGTTTTCTAAAATTGACTCCTTCTACCTTAGGCCATGAACTTATCAATCACCCCTCCAATGTTTACTTGAAAGTTCATGCACATCCTTTCCATCATAGCATTCAATCCAGCAGTTTCACTTTCATTTCCCTGAAGCAATAATAGAAAAAAATCTACAATGACAAGTTTAAAAAAAATCATGCAGTAAATCAAATGAGCTGAGCACAAAAAAGTTGTAAGTTGTTAAAATAAGGGTTGTTTCAACAACAGAAAAGTTTTGGGCAGTTCCCATTCATCACAGAAACTAGTGGCAGAAATTAATTTAACGATGCACTTAATGATTAGCACATTTAGATACTGAACACGAGAAATTCTGCAAATGTTGGAAATCCAAAGTAACACATAGACAAAACGCTGGAGGAACTCAGCAGGTCAGGCAGCATCTATGGAACTGAATGAACAGTCAACGTTTCAGTCCAAGACACTTCTTCAGGACTGGTTTAGATATGGTTCAGAAAAAAAGTTCAAGACAGATTTACATTTATTTAGAAAATTGTAACTAACCAGGTTAACGACATTAGGCACTGTACTGACAGAGTGGTCTTGCTATATGAAGCTGAAAAAGGAGGATGAAATGGATGCAAAATATTAGCTGTGTATCACAATAGTCATCCATATACTGTAATTAATAGTTGAGTGAGTTCTTAGTCTTAATGTTAACCAATACAAATCTACACTAATACAATAAATTCAAATTGGTCAGTAGGAGAAAGGTTGCTTTCTAAAGCCTACTTTATATTTGGTACAAATTTTATTTATTTTCATGGAAAAGTGCAAAACAGATGTTAATGAATTTATGCCATGTTACCTCTTTTAATAAAAGGAAAAAAAACTACATTTTAATTGCTTTATTTATTTTTGTATCTAGATTTTTATCTCATCATTAGTTCAATCTTCTATTACAAATGCACAAAAGCATTCCAGGATGGTGTGCATTTGTAATTGCAGCAAAACAATGTTTCATTTATCAATATAGTGAAAAGATCCCATGTCTAATTAGATAAGCTTCATGTTGCCCTCCAAAATGATTTTCTATAGAACCGGCTTTAGGGTTAATACTGGGATAATGAGTGGCATAATGAAATAGAAAAGAACACTGCAGGTGATTACTGAGCTGATTATATCTTTCAGTACTCATCCAGTAAAGCTTCAAATAAAGTGGAGGCCTCAGCCTCCACTTTTCCAGGCAGTGAGTGCCAGATTCCCACCACTCCCAAAATAATCTCACATTTTCTCCAATCTTGTGCTAAAGTACTGATGGAAGGTCATCAAATTGAAACATTAATGTGGTTTTGCTCTGCTTAAATATTTCCAGCACTTTTCTGTTTTCATTTCAGAATGATATTTATAGTTTGTAATATAAAACACCATGCTCGCTTCTCTGCCAAGGGAAATGTGGTTCTGCTTACACGATACACCTAAAATTTTATATACTTTTGACTTTTCACCAAACTGCCTTTTCTGTATAAAAATAAATCACCATCAACCTAAGCAGGCTAATACTACAAGTATTATACACAAGGAACATTAATAATCAGCCCATTAAGCTTACTAACCTCCACCACTTTGCATAAAAGCATGCGTGTCATTTGTCACCCCTAATATTTTCCACTGCATCATCATCTGCTTAATTTCCTTGGGGGGGGGGGGGGGTAGCGAATTCCAGAGCCACAATCCTCAGGGAGAAAATTCTGCCTCCTCTTTACAAAATATGTGACTATTTATTCTGCAGGCACTTTCCTTGATTGTACCTCGATTTGGAGAGACATCTTCTCAGTATCAACCCAGTCAAAGATCTCTCAGCATCATACATTTTCAATAATATTATCTTGTATTCTTTACCCCTGCATCCCCAGGAATCAACCTAGTGAATCCTTTTAAATAGTAATCCATGTGGAGTTTCACTAGCACTCTTCATCTAGGAGTCTATTACCCAATGTAATAACTTGCTATCTGCATAGCAACACTTTGCTTCATGCACTGAGGAGCCTAATATTTTGTTGTATAATTTTATTTAAGTAATATATCTGCTTTTTCTACTGCTTAATCCAAAGTGAATAACTTCACAATATGGTCCATTTGCCAACTCTTTCCCTGATCACTTAACTTAGCCTTTTTTTGCCGAGCTGGTGTCACCTTCAAAATTTGTGAATTCACTTATCTTTGTGTCATCAGCTCTGGCAACATCCTCAAACTTACTGTCTACGCTTTTATACTATGACATATTTCCTGTAGTGTGACAACTAGATCTAGGCAATGATCCAAAATGTTTTTAAAACAGTGATAGCATAACTAAAACAATCTAGTAACCCATAGGTCTTAATCTAGCACTCTTGCCATCAGAGGGACATAGATAAGCAAACTAAGATCCCCCTATATCTGTACATTTCTTCCCCATGCTTTTCTAGAATCAATTCAATGTCACTCATTACACCTGCCCAGGCCAGACCACAGGTATTTTCTTGCAACCACGAACTTTCTGTCAATTTACACCATCAATCTTGGCAGCATTGAAAGCAATAAAAAGTCCTATGGTACAAGCAAACTCCTATTCTACACTACATCAAGTCACCTAGATTTCCATTGAACACTTTGTACTTTTAAGAAGTCCCATTTTATCTGTTTGAGAACAAGGAAAAATTTTGATTTGAAACTATTCATTACTACAATACTTGTCGCCATTTGGTGCGGAATAAAACTCCTCATGCAGACTAAGAATAATGTAGGTATTTAGGTCCTGCAATTCACCAAAACAATCTTTCAACATAATTCAGGTACTAACTCAAAATTCATACACTCAAATATTACTGTAGTGATTTCAACAGTTTCAAACCAATTCTCTACTTTTGCTGTGTAATCACTATGCAAACTTTCTGTTCTATTAATTCTGTAGACAACATTAGGGTTGTTCCCTGTGATGGATTTCATAACATCAAAAATTTTGTTATCCAGTATAGAAAGCAATTCATTGAGACCTGCTTCACGATGCATGCACAAGATAAACAAAACATTGAAACATGCATAGGAGATTTATTAACAAAATTGTCTAGCAGGGAAAGCCATTTTCATATTTGTATTCAAAACAAACTTTTAACTTAAAATTCTAATTGTATTTAGTAGTACACCAAGAGCAATGATTAAAATTCTATCTACAAATGCTTACATAATTTCCAATATCTTATTCCTCATCATTTTTTTAAATTCCCAGTGTATTGTTTTTATTTTGTCTATTTATCCTTCTGTGAAACATCCAGGGGGATCTGTTCCTAAATTAAAGACAATATTGCATAAAGGCAAGTTGTGGATGGAGAAGTAATTCCTGAAATAAAATATTGGTCATTTTTTTCCTTCCCCCAAAGATGAGCACCTTCTTTAAAAATAAAATTAAACATCTGTATAATGTGAATTGCAAAGGGGTTTAGTTCTCCAGCTCGGGATACATCATAGGCCTTGTACAGAGAAAGCGAAAATCAGCAGGCAACTTAAACATAGATAAAGAGCATGAATAACAGCCTGTTTTTGCCAAAGATTATTAAATTTCAAAGGACAAAAAACTTAATAATTTACAAAGAGAAAACATATAGGCATCAATTACACACAAAAGCAAAAATTTATCACTTCTTTAAAATATTTCAGTTGCATTGCAGCTCAGATTTTAACATAATAAATGCAGCTGCGGAGCACCAGACGTCAATACAAAGGAATTTGACTAGTGAAGGAATTGCTTAAAACCATGTTTTATAATGAGTTGCAAAATTCAGATGCAAAAAAAACCTTGAAATTTGAAAAAAAAGCTGATGAACTTTAACAATGAAGTAGGCCAATGGAAGGTTCAAATACCCAATGTAAATTCTTCATTTTTACTCAAACCTCAGCTGCAAGTCTATGACTGCAGTAAAAGCCCCACCCAAAATAACAAAGAGAAAAAACGCAAGTTTTATAATAAAATTTAAAACGTCATTTGGGAAAAAAAAATAAAGTTACTGGAATGAAGTTCTCGAAGTTGATTCCAGACCAACAGTAATCAGTGTTTACTCACAACACCAGAATGGTTTAGTCTCAAATGGACCACAATTCCACACATTTACATCCTCTTCAATGTCCTGCTGTAAATAGCTAACCTCAACAGTTCTTCAACTGGCAGCTTTAGCTGGTGGACAATAACATAAAACTAGCCAGTGAAGAACGGCTGTAGGATAGCCAGACCAATTTGTGGAATTCAACCCTCCTACAAAAATAAAAGAAAAATAGTGGTTTATCTCATTACATGAATTACATAGCAACCAAAATGCTTTGAAGCCATGGTGGGCAAGGGTTATTTTAAGTGAGATTAGCTTTTTTTTACTTTAACATTTTGAGGTCAATTGTTTTTCATTATACCAGCAATGTGAACTATGTAAAAATAAGTTTTCTAGGAAAACAATAAGTCAGTTCTATGAATTCTGTTTCAAAAAATCTATCATTTAATACATAACTAAATTTAGCTATTTAAAAAAATGGTCACACCCTCTTGAGATAGACTTGCCAGAAGAGAACCAAGTAGGTACTGTAGCTATGGAAACCAGATGGGCCTGTATTCCAGTACTGTGGGTTACTCAATAAGCTCGTGATGCTTTGAATTCCTGGGATGCCTCTTACATATGGTACAAATTCCAATTAGTCTGCCAGCCATTTGTCTGAACTGTATTCCAAATGTCAGTACGCCTTTCACCTTGCTGTTAATGCATGATTCAGCAATAGGCCAAAGCTTAAGAGGCTTCATTCAAGTGACTTAACAGGAAATCTGGGGTGGAGTGGAGACGAGAAATACGAGGCAACAAATCTGCTATCATTGAAAAAAAATCTGAAAGCTCACATTATATAATGCATTATTTTCTGTATAGTTGTATAGATTAATAGATTCGAAACTGATCAATTAAAACAACATGGCCTTTTTCATTGATTCAAGAACCTGTTAAAATGTTAAGACAGACTAATATTCAATTATAGATTTGCTGTTATTGAAAAAACGAGCACTGGGGAGAGTTACAAGTTGAGTGCTGCCCCCAATATCCAGATTGCGATAAAGGAGAAACTTCGCGATTTATCCCACGCATTCAGATTAACTACCTCCATTTCACACGTAACGATTGTGAAAGCCTTTATATCCGCCAAAAAAAAATGCAATTCCCAGTAAGTTCTTTGCTGACACAAATAGTACACACCCCAGATTTTTCTTAAGAACATTTTCATACAGCACACTGAGAATTACTTACAACATTAAAGAGCACCCATACTCACGATAATCCCAATGAGAAATACCAACCTAAATGACTCCAGATAACGTTGAAGGTTTACAGTAAACCGCATTAGTCATTTCACTTTGCTTTCCGCAGAGATTTCACTCAGCTTACACTCCGCTCTGGGGAGATTGTATAGTTCCCTTTCATGAAGCACATGCACAAAACAGCCAGGCACTTGAGAGGGTTTGATTTGCCATGGGCTAAATTATTGGAATCTTAGGAATGGGATCGGAAATTGGAAAAATAAACGAAAGAGACCACATTTTACAAACACCAGATCAATGTCACTGGAGCTAGACTGCTCCCCGCAGTTACAAACTAAGGGCAGTAACTCAACTGCAGTGTTGCGCAAGCACGAATGTAATAAAGGCAAACAACTAAACTCGCATTTTTTTGTTATTTTGAAAACGTGACGAAAATCTCAGATTTCTGATACATGAAATACAAGCACACCAGGGTTCAGGAAAATTTTAAATGAGAAAAAATACATTTTAATTATGTACCATATGGGAACAGATTTTTCCGGAACTTCCACAGGTCAGGTCAGGTGAGCAGTAATACATTTGCCTTCTTAAAACTCCCTAATTGTAGTTTTAAATTAAGCTCCTCGCACACAGACAATGCTCCTTTGCACTTCGAGAACTTTCCTGACCGCTGAGGTTTCATAATGCATCTAAGTATAAAATAGAAATTTCAGGACTTTCCCCGCCTTTGGCACAGAAAAGCTTCGATACCTAAGAAAAGTTAGGCACAAAAAGATCAGCCCAAAAATTCTCACCAGACATACAAATTATCTTTTCTGTTCCTCCTACAAAAAAGTTAAGACTTTCGAGTATATAACGAAAATACATATTATAAGAAGTAAAATAATTTTCTCCCGTGATCACCCTCTTCTCTACACTTGTAGGGAGTTGTCTGGGTTCTCATCGTTTTTTTTCATTTCAGGAACTTGCGCAGATACGGACCACCAGCCACCGGGCTAAAACCAAACTACACGTTTAAAGTCCCTGTCCCGGCCGATCCAGTTGCTTTTCGGTATCTTCCTCTTCGCGCCAATGATAAGTATTTGAGATCTAGATCACTCTCTTCAATGTCCAGGTTAAGCCCATCATCTACTTCTTCTGAAGTTACACCCGACACAATAACTACTTTTCCCCATTCGCAGCTTCTCACTGCGCAGCAAGCAACGCAACTCTCAGTAACCAGCCGGTTCCGACTCAACTTCTCTTGACAGCTGTGATCGTCACGGTTTTCCCGAGATTGACAGTGACACCCACCAGTCCGCAGGAAGAGAAAGGTGGCCAGCGCAACCAGTTATCCAATAAGTAGTCTCGGCACCGCCTTTCGACCAAACGGGAGAGAGCAGCCAATCCAAATGCAAGCAGAAATGAGGTGGAGGAGGAGGAGGGGCTGCGGTTTGTTACGACAGAGGATTGACAGAGGTATAAACCAATAGGAATGGCAATACCTTGCCTGCGCCTCTCCTAACATAGTGTCAGGATACAAACAGCCCAATGAGGTGAATCCACTTTTGTCGGGATTTGTCGTTCCAGTCAAATAGTTTCTCAATTATGAGAGGCACTGCGGAACTTGAAACTACAAATCCCAGAAAGCATTGCACTGCATGACTTGGCAATTCATGGATGGTGATTTTAGGAGTTTTTAAACAGTTTCTTTCATGTTATTTGCTAAAAAGAGCAAGCTCGCGGTTAGTTTTACGATGAAACTTCTGTGTTTCCACTTTTTGCACGCTATTTTGCTAGTTTTTGACTGTTCGTCCATCCCTTGGTTTATTTATCTTGGCAATTTCACTAAACATGGATCAAGTTCGCAATGCGATAATTTTAACTCAACGCAACTTACAAACGAATGTAGAATAACGAGAGGACGAAGGAGCAGGGATTTGACTGGCAGCTGCCCAAGCCAACCGGATGGTGGTTAACGGGATAGGCGGGACTTGGGCGAGGTCGGTTGACTCAATGACTCATCAGAAAGAGTTGCGTAAAAGGGTCCGCCCCTCCAGCTGAGCATTGCGAACTCGCTGACCTCATGGAGTGCGATCAGCTGTTTCCCACTCTTGCCCGCGTGACTAATGGGACGTCCCGAAGTGTGACGTCAATGAAGCTGGTCACATGCAGCAGGCGGCCGTGGTGGGGGTGGGTGGAGATGTAGGTATATAGAACATTTGCAAGCTCTAACCTCCCTGCCTCCGGTAACCACCTTCTCACAATGGCAACTTGTATCATGCTGTTTGCTGATTACTCAATACGCCATGGTATCAAATGATGGATTACGTTGTTATTATTCTTAGCGGACAGATAGTCATGCGATTGTATTCAGTACTTTGACCCTCTTGTACAATCGGTATGAAGAGAGTATATTTTTGATATTATTAAGGTGTTTTCCTAAAATAGACTCCTTTTTGCAGTCAAAAATTTCAAAGTGATCACAGAAACATCACTCTAAATTATGTCAACGACAGTTTAAAATCCATTTGATTATAACTTGTATTTTAAAATCGAATTGAAATATTATTTGCAATTTATATTGGATGTTAATGGTTTAAAATTAAAATTTAACATGGTCACAACTTTCATGCCACATGCTGGTGATAATAAACCTGATTCTGATACATAAAAAGAAACAAATAAAGCATCTTTAGGGTTATTTGGCTAAACAAGGCTAAAATATCTTAAATGCTGATTTGAATCAGAATCCGATTCCTTTATTATCGCCAAGTATGAGGACACATACAGGGAATTTGATGCCAGTTTCCCTGAGCTTTCTCTGTACAGAATTAAATGCAAACAAAAACAACAACAAAACAAAAAGAATAGTGCAAATTAGTCATAAATTATATACAAACTCATTGAATGTACAGGTGGACGATTTATAATTGACTAATTTCAAGTGTTCATAAGACTGATGGCATACAGAAAGAAACTGTTCTTGTACCTATTTCTCCTGGCATACGGTGATCTAAAGCACCTACCAGAAGGAAGGAGTTGGAACAGGTGATGTCCAGGGTGTGATGGGTCCACAATAATGCTGCTTGCTCATTTCCTGACTCTAGATGCATATAAATCCTGGATCGAGGGCAGCTTCACACCAATAATCCTTTCTGCAGCCCTGACAGTTCTTTGGAGTCTATTCTTGTCTGATTCTATTTGGCCCAATGATGCCCTTTCCTGTTCAGTTTCTTTTCATGTGAGTGTTGTTAACAAAGTTGATATTTATACCCCATACCTAGCTTCTTGTGGATTGTCTTTTTGCGTAAATTCAGTCATTAAGATGCCCTTCAGGTTAATGCATCTGTACCCACCCCATATCCCATCATTAATTCTACATTCCTGTATACTCTGCTCATGTAAGTATCTGACTAAATGCTTCTCAAATATTGTTACTGTTTAAAGATTATAATGAAAGATTAAAATTCACTTTATGTATATCAAAACCTCAAAACATTACTCAAGTGCAATGTTCTGTGTCAATAACTAACACAGTCTGAGGATTGTACTGACAGTAGCCCGCAGGTTTCATGATGCTTCTGGCGCCAAAATAGCATGTCGACAAATCAATACCCCTAATCATACATATGTGTAACGTGAGTGGAAACCGAAGCACCCGGAGGAATCCACACGTTGTCAGGGAGAATATAAAAAAAACTCCTTGCTGGCCGTTGTGGGAATCAAACCCTGATCATTGATCTCTGGTGCTGTAAAAGTTATTGCACTAACTGCTATTAGATACCAAGTGCTAGCTTTTGACCAAGGAATAATAAACTAGCATAATATATTTGCCCTAAACACGATGAAGTGTTGCTTAGAGTTAAAAGGAGGAGATCTGCTTGCAGTGCAAATACTGTGCTTGCTCAAGGCCATGGCACACAGTGTCTCTCTCTCTCTCTCTCTCTCTCTATATATATATATATATGTGTGTGTGTGTATATATATATATATATATATATATATATATATATATATATATATATATATATATACGTGTGTGTGTGTGTGTGTGTATAGATAGATAGAGCTAGGAAGCCCAAGACTTTTGCTCAGTATTTGTCCATATGGAGCAGAGAGTGAGTTTGTAAATCTGGCAGGTGTTGGGAATGGCATGGGTGGCGCGCCACAGGAGGGGTGTGGAGCAGGTGACAGAGAAACAGTGCTAGGGATGGGGTGTGGTGCTGGTGCGGTCACACCCAGCCCTGAGACACCACACAAAAATCATTTGACTCCAAACAATTGGTTTATTGATCATTACAAAATGCCTCTCTGGTGTTTCCCACACCCTTCCCCTTTTCCAAAGCACGATTTCCCTCTCCTTGCCCCCTTCCCACTCTCAGTCCACAACAGAGACCCGTGTCAGAATCAGGTTTATCATCGCACACATATGCGAAATGAATGAACTAGATTTGTTTTCTAAATAATAATCAATTATTAGTGAGGAAGGTTATATGTTGCAGACTTCAAAGTTTGAAGTAAATTTATTATCAAAGTACATATATGTCACCATGTAAAACCCTGAGATACACTATCTTGTGGGAATTCATAGTAAATCAAGAAACAAAATCAATGAAAGACCTCACTGGACAGGACAGACCAAATTCAGAGGACAACAAACTGCAAAATCAGAAAGAAATTAAAAAAAGGAAATAATAATAATTAAGCAATAAATACAGAGATCATGAGAAGAAGAGTCCTTGAAAGTGGGTCCATAGATTATGGGAACAGCGCAGTGATGGGGTGAGTGAAGTTGAGAAAACGTATCCTCTCTGGTTCAAGTCCCTGGTGGTTGAATCATAACTGTTCCTGATCCTGGTGTTGTGGGTCCTGAGGCTCCTGAAGTTCCTTCCTGGTGGCAACAATGGCATGAAAGCCTAGGGTTGGTGAGGGACCTTGATGATGGATGCTGCTTTCTTGTGACAGAGTTCCATGGAAATGTGCTCAATGGTCAGGAGGACTTTACCCATGGTGGACTGGGCCATATCCTCTGCAATTTGTAGACATTTCCATTCAAGGGCATTGGTATTTCCATACCAGGCTATGATGCAGCCAGTCAATATAGTTCAGGCCTCATCTATAGAAGTTTGTCAAAGTTTTAGGAAACATGCTGAATCTTCCCAAACTTCTAAGAAAATAGAGTTGCTGCTGTACTTTCTTTATAATGGCATTTGCATGCTGGACACCCTGAGCCAATCGGCTGGTCCTGGACTTATTTCCACTTGGCATAATTTACTTATTATTATTCAATTATTTACGGTTTTATATTGCTATATTTCTACACTATTCTTGGTTGGTGCGACTGTAACGAAACCCAATTTCCCTCGGGATCAATAAGGTATGTCTATCTGTCTGTGATCCAGAAAAGATCTGAGGAATTCCTCAGGACGGAAGTCCCTGACCATGATTTGAAGTGCACTGGGATAGGCTATTTCTTGTTTGCTGTTGGTGGCACCCAGTGCCTCGAGCACCTGCTTACATCAGCTTCTGGCAATATGTAAACTGTGGTCAAAATCATGCAAGAGAACTCTCTTGGTAAGTAGAATGGTTGGCACTTAATCATTCGATGTTTTAGGTTGGGGGAAAAAGAGTGCAAAAAGACTGCTGTTTTCAAACATCACAAAGAGTTTATCATGAAACACAGACCCTCACTTTTTCCTTTCTCCAAATCAACAGTCCACTCCATCATGTGTATCAAGAAGCCCTTGGCTTTGATCGCTGAGTCAGGCATACTGGAGTGAGCCATGTCTGGTGAAACACAGAATGTAGCAATGGCTTATTTCCCTCCATTACTATAATCTTGTCCTTAGATCCACAGTCTTGTTCACCAGCAATTGTGTATTTGCTAACATAATACTAGATAGAGGAACTTTCGTGCCTTGGTTTTTTCTGTGGCTTGGAGTGTTTCCCTTCTCTCCCTCTATGACAATGGTGTTGTCCTTTCATCTGCTTAAAGGTGTAGTATCTGCATCCTTGAATGTTAGGTCCTTCAGAAACTCGTGAAATTGCTAGTTTGGTAAGATTTTTCAGAAGTACATTACTTAAAGGGAAATTACAGGCTGCAATTTGCAATGAGAGTAGTTCAGAAGTGTATTGAGCAAGTTTTTTTTGGTGGTTTGTCCTGCCATGTTGATGTTGAGCAGTCTGTCCAATTTAAGTTTTTTTATATAGTAGTTGTTTTATTATACTGTAGTTGAGTGCAATGTCAGAATAATGGCTACTGTAAGTTAATTTTTCAGAATATTTTTCTTCCTCACTGGGATTTGGAATCAAATCACCAGAAAATTTGAACAGGCCTCTGAATTAACAATCTAGTTCCGTAATTACCTTGCTGAAATATCTTGTGAATTTGAGAAAACTTCAAAGTCTTGTAATCTAAATTGTCTCTTTAGCGCGAAATGTTGTAACTTTGGATGCCTTTTACAAGTGAGATGATGCAATCTCTCCTTACTTAGTAAAGAAAATAGACTAACTTTGTATTCAAAAAGGAAAATGTACATCTGCACAATCACAGGCTATCCAAAAGTGCTTTAAAGCATGTTAAATACCATCACTATTGTCATGTAAGAAACATAGAAACCAATTTACACAAAGGAACCTTGTACAAACAACAATGTATTGTATTCATTGGACTATTGGTGAATTGGGGCAGTTATTTATTTGGCAAAACTCTTAAAGAACAAAAACTTATTAAAAAATAGCCAGGATTCCCTTAGCTTATTTGGGACACTGTACCACTTAACTAGGACAGGAGACTGCTGCCAGACAGTTTCTAGCTAGCATTATGTTTGTGTTCAAATTGCTGAAATTTCTGCCACTGATAGTTGGCGAGAAATAAGCAGTAAATGAATAACCAGTAAATAAGCAGCATCCTTTTAAATTAATGAAACACTACTAAAATACCAATTTAAATCTGTTCACTATATTTTGTTTTTCAGTTCTGTGCCAGTCTGCCAAGCCGTTTGAATAATTTGGGCTTAACCTCCTAGTCTCTCTTTCTGGGACAGCCCGCATCTCAGGAATCAATCGTGTAATGCTATTCTTTACTTCTTCCAGATAGATAATTCTGTAAATTCTTGAACTAAAATTTTATATGGCACTTTACCAAAGCTCTACACACCTGCAATAAGAAGCCTTTACTCTGACATTCCAAAACATTTGCCTGTATCATCTTAAATAATCCCCAGTGCTTACTTTCCAATTCAAATCTCTATTATTAATAAACTGGGATGCAGTACACTTCATTCAAGATTTATGTAGATTATAAACAATAGAAGGTTTTCATCCTTTGAGCAATAATCTGGAAATCACAAGGTAATCCATTTTTTCTTACTCTATGCATTCTGCCTTTCAACCAATCATCTAATTATTCTACTATATTACCTCCAATCCTTTGATTCTCTAATTTCATATAACCACCCGCTGTGCCATTTTGTAAATTCAGAAATAAAGCACTAGTATGCTTGATTCAATTCTGTGCCTAATGTTAGCAGATAGTCCCCACACCCCAACTCCTCACCAGCTGTACTAACTTATTTTCAGCCCCAATGAAGAAATCAAGCTCCAGACCTTGCGGCTGTGGCCGCCCATGAAGTGGAATGTTCCGTTTGCTGGGCTCTTTCCTGGGTTATGATGTTATTGGCCTTAGAAACTTGAACATCCAGCTGGTCCATGGATCAGCAGGAATGTGATTTGTTCCTGATTTGGTGGCAAATCCATCAGCAGAGTTGGCATCTGATCTCTAGTGCACTCCTGACTTCCACATTTCAATCACATTTGTGCAAGCCAGGAATATTTTGACCCATAATGCCTTTACTCACTGGTTCTCTATGGCTGAAGAAGAACATGATCCAGATTCCTTCTTATTACATCTTGTCAGCCCTGTTAGTTGTGAAGCCATTTTGTTCATGCACTTAGCTTTTCCTTTCATAATTTATCTTGCCTTTTATAGTTGCCTCTGGAAATATGCTTACTCTATATAATTTTTGATACTTGCATTCCTTACTAATTTATACTTGCATTATTCCTTCTCCATCAATAAGTATTTTGGCAATTTTTTGCTCCTTCCTAAAACGCTCCTAATGCTCAGTCTTGATTCTTACCTTGGAAACTTATGCTTTGCTTTAAAATGTTGTCATATTGAACCTCATTAATTAGCCGTGCTAGCCCATTTTTCCTGAAGAGTTTTTAATTTGCAGATGGGAAGTACATTTGTGGAAAACTTGGAAATAGTTTTTTTTTGTTTTGTTATGTTATCTGCCTGCAATCCTCTTACCTACACAATGTCCAACTTCCCAATTTAACTTCGCCAGCTTGTCCTTGTACCTGTATAGTTGATGTCTATGCCCCAAGTACGTCAAATCAAATTTTATGATTATTAAAAGAAAATCATTTTGGTTGTGATCAGTATTCACCGAAATATCCCTTGCCATGAGATCTCTTGTTAATGCCATGCAAGGTGTAAACTAAAATAGTCTGTTGGTTCCACAGCAGTTCATGTAATCTGTCTTGAATCTTGCAATTCATCAGTGCAATGAATTGCTACTTTGGAGAATTAATAATTTTTGTATGAGTGATTTAGTTCTGCCATAATCCCTACTTTTAAAGTAACCGTATATTATGGTAATAAACTACCTTAATTAATGCTAATTCTGAAACGTCTCAATTGAATCATTTAAATGTCTAATACTAGAGGGCATGGATTAAAGGTGCGAGGGGTAAGTTTTTTACTCAGAGTGGTGGATGCCTTGAATGCACTGCCTGATAAGGAGGTAGAGGCAAATACATTAGAGGCTTTTAAGAGATGTTTGGATAGGCACATGGACGTAAGGAAGATGGAGGGATGTGGACATTGTGTAGATAAGAAGGATCAGTATTTCGTGATTATTGATGTGTTTTTTAGCTGGTACGGCATAACATTGTGGGCTGAATGGCCTGTCCCTGTGCTGTACTCTTCTATGTTCTATGAATCACTCACTAATGGATGCAAGGGATTTAGTTGCAAAACTCAAGTGATGCTTCTGTATTCACCGTCCTCATGTCTATGCAAAATATATGTGCACACATATATGCACATGATGCAAAATCTGCAATGCTTACTATTTTGTGCATTGGGTTGGCAGAAAATCTAATATTGCTCAAGTTTCTCTGTGTGCTTTATCTGACCGTTGTGAAGTTCTTTTGTCATTCAATCCATTGTTCCAAACCTTCAGTAGATCATATTGAGTGGTGCCATGTACACTCATTAACTTGCTTCTGTGTCAGCTCCGTGCAACCACATTAAGTGATTTTATCTTATTTCATGAACCTGATTGAAAAAACACTTGATCTTCAAATTATGTATTATATGTATGCATGATTAAGTGAAATAAAGATACTGGATGAAACATAATTAATACTGAAACAAGATTGCAATTAGCAATGCAAAAACGCATGATTTTTATGCCTTAGCATCAAAATGCAGTTTTGTTGTTTCCCAATCTATGCCATCTATATATGTTCTATAGCATATATATGTTCATAATTTAGCCAGTTTTCATGACAGCAATTGGTATTATTGCCTGTTTTACAGAATCTCTTTTAAAAAGGACTGTAGTATTATACTTTAAATGAATGGTGTTTGTTTCAAATAGGTAAGTCTGTTAGATATTAATCAGTTATAGTTGCAGGCAAAATGACATTAGCATACAATCTGATGTCTGAACAAAAACGTTTTGGATAATGTTGTTTCAGAGTAATGGTACAAGTCTCAGTAAGGAATGTTCACCTATCGAATGGTGAAAGGCCTTGCTAGAGCAGATGTGGAGATGATGTGTCCTATGGTGGGAGAGTTAAGACCAGAGAATACAGCTTCAGAATAGAGCGGCGTCCTTTTAGAACAGAGATGAGGAGGAAATTTCTTTAGCCAAAGTGTGGCGAATCTGTGGAATTCTTAGCCACAGGCAGCTGTGGTGGCCAAATCTTTATGTATATTTAAGGTGGAGGTTGATAGATTCTTGATTGGTCAGGGCATGTAGAGATACAGGAAGAAAGCAGGAGATTGGGGCTGAGAAGAAAACTGGATCAGCCATGATGAAATAGCGGAGCAGACTCAATGGGCCAAATGGCCTAGTTCTGCTATAGTCTTATGTAACAATGAAACGAACACCAGGACAAAATTGTGGACTTTTTATGGGGGCAGTTGAGCAAATATCACTTTTATCTAACTTTAGGTTTAAATTTAAATTGTGATTGGTATATTAGGCTCAAATTGACCTCATTTTACATAGTTTAATTAGACGTTATGATTCATCAGAACTTTATATAGTGCAGGTGTTAGACTGTAACTATATTTGGACTGCTGACTGTCACTAAATGGCATATCTGTTTCTGAGCGTGATCTCTCTCTTAAAGCTAGCATAATGTGCATACCTCACTAACTAGTAGGCTGTTGGAAAAATTTGTGAATATACTACAGTTTAATTTTGGTGACCCTCTTGAGCAAAATGCTGCTAATAATGCTGGTACATTTGCCTAAAGCCTTAAGCATATTCAGTATTTCCAGGAAACTGTCTTAAAGCCTTCTGAAATGGTGCATCTCACAGGGGGGGACGTCGAGGGGGTGTATGTTTTCTTAGTGCAGAAGCAACTGCATTTTGAAAATTCTATTATTTTGAACTGATTAGACATCTCTTCATTTTAAGTCTGGTAGTTCCTATAAGTGATCTCAATTTGGCTATAACAATTTATCATTTAGTTTAACTTTGGTAGGGGATTGCTTATGCAGCGATTTAAGAATCATTCATCATATGCTACTGCTTAATTTTTAAATTATTTTGACTTTTGTCTTGAACTGTTAAATCAAAATTTGGTTTGCATACTAGGAGTGCATTACAAGTTTACACAGGCTCCAAGGCCTTGTATTTAAATGAGAAAGTTAGTTAAGCATACACAGTACACTGAGTCTTTCAATCTGGCCCCAAAGGTGAGGATACTTTGTACATTATTTCTCTTTCCATCTATTTAAAAGTCTAATTTCCTAAGTAAGAGCTGTCATGTATCATGTGAAAGACCCATGCACCATTTCACCTTTTTCTGAAAAGAAAATCATCAGCTTCCACCTCTCCTGGCCCCACCATGCTACATCTACAGTACAATCATAGTAGTTTCCTCATTTGAATGTGCTTACTCAATCCTCAACTGCACAAGATGTGGTTCGAAAGACGAGAACAGAATTGCTCTATGACTGAGGCTGATGCCTCACTAACTAGAACCAGTGGGCCCAGATGAGGCTGGCTGTGGCATTTTATTCATTAGTATGATTGCGAGTATTGAATTCCAGCATCCCACAGGGTTGATTCTTGAATCTCTTTGCTAATGGTTGAAATCCACTGCGCATAACTTGTCCGGGTTCACCTTAACAGCTTGCTGCGTTTTAATCGGCCATTATATACTAGGATGTCCATGGAGTATGATTCCAAGGCTGAGGAATTGATAAACACATTTTAATGCCATGAAAGCAGCATAGCGTATCAATTTGATACTATTTTTTTAATAAGTCCTATGGACATAATAATTTTTAGTTGCAAGGTTTCCTGAACAATAGCTCTGGGCTTCTGATGGAATGCTGTGCTGCATTAATGCTCCCTGCTGTGTTAGATTGTACAGCTGCTGATGTTTGTGTTAATCCAGCCAAGAGAAGTGGGAGTTGCATCAGTAGGCAGTATAAATGCTGTGGGCTGAAGGACCTCATCCTATGCTGTTCAATTCTATGCCCCTATGACTTTATTTAAGAATGAATGCTGTATTAATCGAAGAGGACGGGTGCAGTCCCAGCAGATCATGATAAGAAGCTGAGAGTCATCTCGACCTTGACTTCAATGTGGAAAGCTTCATATGTTAGCCTTTTTCTGAAGAATAAACAGGTCACAGATCTTAGTGAGAACGAAGAAGGCTGTCTGAGCACCTTTAAATAGCATCGATGAAAAGGAAGCAGACTGGTAAAAGCTAGTTGCTGTGTAAATAAGAACTGTTGTGTTTCAGACCACTGATTGTGAAAGTCATGAGGGAGTCAAAGTTTGGACATTGCACAATTGTTGACGTCGTATTTGGACGCTGGGAGAAAGGTACATAGCTGAATGAAGGTCCCACCTAAAAGTCAGGAGCGAATTTTAAATGAAGCTGACTTACAGCAATAATTCTTCCAGATATTTAAGTCACACTGCCCACCAGTTTACTTGAAGATTTACATACCTGATGTACGTATTTGGATAGATGTTTCACTGACAAATTGCTCTTTAATCTTGCTGGTTTAATTTGAATGTGCTGCTTCAATTTTATTAGTAGTGCCCTCATTCAAGAAAATGGGTAGCACTTGTCATCCTACTTGGAGTCAGTTCAGAGCACTCCCATTAATTTATTTCTGTAAAACAGAACAGATCATGGTTCAAAATTTGCAATCAAAATGATTGTGAAACAGTGAATTTTCACTGTCATTATACAATGGAACTGCCAGTGATATCTAGAGCACCCACATATACAGTGAAATATGGAAATTCTGAAGTTGCTATTAATAATTATTGCTTCTTCACAGGGTCTGTTGTTTTGCAATTCCTTCAGCATTGTCAGGAAAATTGATGAGCTGATGAGGATGTGTCTTATTTATGAACTACACAGTGTGTGAAGAAGAGAATGAAATACTTTTGCATGAAATATGAATGAGTTTTAAATTGCATACCACTAACCAACCTCGCTGGGCCTCCAAACCTCATATTAAGTGTGTGCGTTGTCATTCCCTGAACAATTTCAATTTTTTCCTAAAACTATTTAATTTTAAAAGTTACTTATCATTATGCTACTATGTTTATTTCAAGTATGTACTTTTTAAACTTTATTCCCCAATGTGATTGGCCACTTACTGCTTGATGACATCACTTTTTCTGGAGACTGGAATATCCCCTTTACATATACCCAACCATACCATTTTTTTTAAGCAACAATGATTAATTAAAAGAAATTGTTAAGTGGGATGGGGTGTGGAGGATTGGTTGGGAGTATGATGGAACAGTTATCAAACAACTCTTAAAAACCCATTTTCACTTAGAAAACACATGCAGATGTGCAAAGCAAATTTAAGAAAGTTGTGTCATCAATATAGGAAAAAAGATGTAGATGGTATGTTCCAGAGAAATTTGGAGTACTAGTTGGTGTATGCCGTGCTGTTTACAGCACAAAACATATACAGGCCATCCTTTTATATCAGAATTTCCTTCAGGTCTTTACTTGTCCAAACGTATTGCCAGAGCGCTTGCTTAATATGCTAATGAGAGCCATGGATCGATTTCCAGCAAATCTTGTGTCTCTACTGCGCATGCAAAAAATTGACTCCGCCTAAATTCTAGGTAGGTCGAACCATTTAGAATTTATTTAATTGTGCCCTTCTTTTCCTTAACCTGCTGCATAATCTTTATAAGGAATCCAGTTTTCAGATTCTTTTTCTCTTGGCAAAGCCTGAAAGCTGTTATCTTGTTTAAAGATATATAGTAGTAATAATTTTCCCTGGTGGATTCAGATATTACATTGTTCTGCATCAGATGTTGTTTACAAGATGTGAGAATTTTTGCAGTAAGGTTTCTTGGTAATGAATCTAGAATGCTTAATCATCTCCAAGGGGAATACCATAATTGGAAGGTCTGGACATTCAGACACTTCAATTTCATGTTTAAATCCGAGTATGACATTCTATAAATAGCTGTAATTGCTGAATCATGTTTGATGTTCAGTTAACTACCCAAGTATAATAATGTTATCCTCTTGAATACATGATGTCTTTCCTGTGCACAATTATACACTGCACTAGCATTCCCCTGTTCCAGCTTCTTTTTTTCCTGTCTATTCCTCCTACTGATATTGGCTATTCCTAGGTTACTGCATCATGGAAAAGTAAGCAAACGAATTCTTGTCAGAACCTCAGCTGGCTTTCAAAAGTGTAAGAAGCAGAATGGACTAGCCAACCCTTATAACCTGTTCAACCTTTAAAATTGCTAATCTAGCTCTTAATGTTCTATAACTGCCTTTGTTCCATAGCCCGGAGTATTTTTGATCAACAACAAGTTATTAATCTCAATTATTAGTCTTAATTTGCTCCAATCTGAGTTTGCTTTTAGGGGTGTGGAATTAAAGTGGAGAACGTGTTGCAGGTTTGTTCTAGTCTGAAAAACATTTTAATTTCGGGCATACATTGAACGATAAATCAAAACATTAAACTAATTCAAAGAAGGTACGGGAGTCCGAAATATGAGTCTAACTACAGGTTTACTTTAAGCGAGGAGCGCAGGTATCACATGGTAGAGAGACGACACATTCAATTAATGTAATCAAATAATAATTATTTAAGCAATTAATAATTCTTAATCAAACAATATGTTTACAAGATAACTCAAATATTATTGAAATATTAAATACATAACACTCCTGTCTGCTTAGCTATAAACTCTAACTCAAAAGAGAATGCATCTCAACTTGTTTGCATAGTCGACTATTAATACAACTACTATATACAGACATCCACGGCATAGTAAATTTTAAATTGCCCCAGTCAGGTCTAAATACTTAATTGCCTTGGTGGATTTCTTACTCTTGTGGGATAACATCTTTTCTGACAAGTGGCGGTGGAGAGGGGAGGGGAGGTGTCACTCTGATTGGCAGGTGAGACTTGTGGCTGTGAAAACAATCACAGTGGGGCACCACTTGTGGTGGCTACAGGAGTTGACTCTTGGAATTCAGGAAGTGGTTCTGACAGCGGAAGCAACCTTTCTTCCTTTTTCTTCTAGTTTGTGCATCTTGATCTCAGCAAAGCGCATTTAGTTCACTGGAATATTCCCTTCTTTTACTCCCTTTATGACCTAATCTCTCCTTGTAGTTTCCTCATTCAAAACATCATCTGACAGATCCTCTGTTTTTGTATCTGCATTGGCTCCTTTCTTTTTGGCCTTCCATTCATCCAGCTGGGCTCTGGTTTTTGCATCTACTTTTAGAAGAAGCTTTTTTTGTCCTGCTTGAAGTTCATGCGATAACCTTATACCACAAAAGCTGAATGCCTGCAACTTTCCTAAAGCTCCTTGAAGTCTCTTCCAGCTTAAATGTAGCCAGATTTCACAAGTAACTGCCTGATCAACATAACAAAAGCTTTCTCAAAACTGGTGCATACAAATGCTGTTGTAGGCAGACCACTATATTTGTCACTTCCACACTTCCATTGAGCAGCATGGTCCTTCCTTGGTCCAATATGCTTTCCAACCAGAGGCACCAGCACCTGTTTGTTCTCTCTTGGGCAATGGTTCATGGTGTTCAGCATGAAGACACTTGTGGCATCAACCAGGACCTTTCTTAATTCGCTTTCATATAGCTTCATTGCAGAGGATGTGGCATGCAAATTGTGGCTGGATCTCCAAGCAAGTTCAGTTGTCTCAGCCAATCACACCCCATAATGCTGGCCCTTCTGTTTTTGCCACATACACGCCCAATGTGCCTTGTTGGTTGTTGTGTTTCACTGTCATCAATGTCATTCCTACAGGAATTATCTTTTCTCCAGTACAAGTTCTTATTTGGATACTTGCTGGCTTCAGGTTAGTATCTTTGAAAAGGCATTCACACTCGTTTTGAGGAATGACTGAAACAGTTGAACTGGTGTTTAATTCCATTTTAATTAATTTGCCATTTATTTCTGGCATGAACCATATTGTTTGTCCATTGTTAATTTTTGCACTGTAAATCTCAAGAAAACACAATCTTGTGTCACTCTCTTCATAATCAAATTATTCATCAGTAGCATGCAGATTAGTGCTCATTTTGAAACAGTAAATTGACATTTTAGCCTTTTCTGTTCCCTGAGCCATCCATTTAGTTTTTGTCTACCTGACATGCTCTTTGTATGTGCTAGTTGTGCCCTTAAATCTGCATTGGTCTGGTGTATGTGAGCCCCTGTCACAACGGTAACACAATTTGTTTGGCTGGGTTGGTTTCAGTTTGGTTGTGGCCGTTTTGTTCACACTCACCTTCATTCCTAACTGCAACTCAATTGAATCTGTGTCTGCGGTTTCCATTGAAAGAGCAACTTCCACCGGTCTTCTAAAGGTAAGCTGTGCTTCATTTAGAAGCCAGTTTTGAATGCTTTCTTGTAAGATTCCACAAACTAACTCATCTCTCAGTGAAAAACTAAGACCATTACCAAACTGACAATGCTCTGACAATCTCTTAAATTTGGCCACATACGTTGAAATGGACTCCCCTTCCTTATGAAACGCAAAGCATTTTGCAATCAGAAATGGCTTTGGTTCTAAATTTTCTTGCATTACATTGACAATATCATCAAATCTTATTTCTGCAGGTTTAGTTGGAGCAGACTTTGAAGCAAACTGTATGTCTTTAAACCTAATACACTTAGCAAAATTGATGACTCACTTCTCATTGGCTATTTCATTTGCTTCAGAATACTGTTCCAATAGCTCAGTATACATGAGCCAATTACCTGTTGTGTAATAAAACTCATCAATCTTTCCATTTTTACTTTTTTAAAGAAGATTATTAATATCACCTGATAGTCACACTTTATGAACTCTGAATTCTTCTGTTTATGGCCTTTTTATTACCGTATTGTTTAATTATTAAATACACAGCAAATGCTTATTCCCTTTTTTTTTGTCCAAATGATACTATTGGTTAAGTGTGACATTTTTTCTGCTTTTCCTAAGATCTTTTTTCCCTTTCTATTGCAAACCATATCCCACTTCCTAAGAGCAAATTGCTTCCAAGTATTGGCTATTTTTCTTTGAAACCAGAAGCCATGAGCAAGCTCAAATTATTTCATATAATTGTTCCCTTTCCCATCACTGATAACTTTAGTGACTTCTTGTTATATTACATTTGGAATTAAGCAACTGATTCCAGGGAAAGAGGATTCTCATTCCAGCAGTTCATTGTTCCACATTCTGCTTCAAATATTCTGGTTGTAATAATGTTCAAATTGTCAGTGTTAACTACTATGCTGCAAATCTGACACCAAATTCTGGCAAATATGTTCAAAGTTCAAAATATATTTATTATCAAAGAACATATATGTCACCATATACAATCCTGAGTTTCATTTTCTTATTTTCTCAATAAATCCACGACAGAATAATAACCATGATAGAATCAATGGAAAAATGGAAAACTGCACCAGCTTGGGTGTTTAACCAGTGTGCAAAAGGCAACATATTGTGCAAATACAAAACGAGAGAAATAATAATATATGAGATGAGGAGTTCTTGAAAGTGAGTCTATAGGTTGTGGGAATATTTTAAAAATGGGGCAGTGTTCAAGAGTTCAAGTGTTCAAGAACCCTGTGGTTCAAGAGTTTGATAGTTGAGGGAACCTGGTTCTGTGAGTCCTGAGTCTCCTGTACCTTCTTCCTGATAGCAACAGTGAGAAGAGAGCATGACCTGGGTGGAGGGCTTCCCTGATGATGGATGCTGCTTTCCTGTGACAACACTCAGTGTAGATGTGCTCAATAGTGGGGATGGCTTTACTCACGATGGACTGGGCCGTATCCACTACTTTTTGTAGGATTTTCCCTTCAAGGGCATTAGTGTTTCCATACCAGGCTGTAATGCAATCTGTCAATATACTGTCTGTCACACATCTGTAGAAGTTTGTTAGAGTTTTAGTTGTCATGCCAAATCTTCGCAAACTCTTAAGGAGGTAGAGCCACTGCCACACTTTCTTTGTAATTGCAATTACATACTGGGCCCAGGACGGGTCCACTGAAATAATAACTCCAAGGAATTTAAAGTTGCTGATTTCTGATCCCCCATTGAGGACTGACTCATGGACATCTGGTTTCATTGTCCTGAAGTCAATAATCAGCTCTTGGGTCTTGCTTGCATCGAGTTAGAGTTTGTTGCTGTGGGAGGACTCGGCTAGATTTTCAATCTCCCTCCGATGTACTGATTCGTCACCACCTTTGATTTGGCCTATGACAGTGGTGTCGTCAGCAAACTTGAATTTGGCATTGGAGCTGTGCAATACCACACAACCACAAGGGTAATGTGAGTAGAGCATAGGACTAAGCTTACAGCCCTGTGGTGCACCTGTGCTGAAAGAGATCGTGGAGGTGATCCAAACTGACTGCAGCTTAACATGGGAGTCCAGAACTTGCTAGACCCTTCCTCAAGTGCAGTCTTGAAATTTCAATGATTCAAATGTCTTATAGACTATTTCAGTTTGTTGTTTATATGCCAACCTGCCTAACAATCACATTCCGCAACTAATTTTGCCTGTAACCTATTCTCCCCACATACCCATCATCCAACATCCAGATTCTACCTTTCCGTTTCATATGAGGGGTAATTTTACAGCTGCCATTATTTTACCAACCTACACAGCTTTAGCCTGTGGGAGGATACAAGAGTCATACAGTCACATGGAAAGAAGGATTTGATATTCATGGGGAAAGGAAATGAAGGCTCTCAAGTTCTGAAATAAAAATGAGAAGTGCTAGAAATTCCCAGCTTATCAGGCAGCATTCTGCAGAGAGAGAAAAACAAATAATGTTTCCTGCCAATGACCCTTCATCAGAATGGAGAAGTGAGTAAACTAATATGTTAAACAATATAGATTCTGTAGAAGCTGGAAATCCAGAACGACACCCACAAAATGTTGGAGGAACTCAGCAGGTCAAGCAGCATCGATGGCAATGAGTAAACAGTCAATGTTTTGGACCAAGGTCTTTCATTGGGACTGGAAAGGAAGGGGGAGGATGCCAGAATAAGAAGGTGGGGGGGAGAGAGAACAAGCTAGAAGGTGATAGGTGAAGCTGGGTGTGTAGGGGAGGGAAATGATGTAAGAAGCTGGGAGGTGATAGGTGGAAAAGGTAAAGAGAAGACGAAATTTGATAGTAGACCATGGGAGAAGGGGAAGGCAGAGGGGCACCAGGGGGAGATGATAGGCAGGTGACAAGAAGGGGAGAGAAGCCAGAGTGGGGAGTTGAAGAAGAAGGAAGGGGGAGTGGGAAAAATTTACTGGAAAATGGAGAAACTGATGGTCACGCCATCAGGTTGAAGAATGCCTAGGTGGAATTTGAGGTGTTGCTCCTCCATCATGAGAGTGGCCTCATCATGAGGAGACCAAGAACTGCCTTGTCGGAATGGGAATGTAGACAGGACTTAAAATGGTTAGCCACTGGGAAATTCTGCTTTTTGTGGAGTCTTAGTCTAAGTTGGGTCTCATTGATGTAGAGGAGGCCGCATTTGAAGCACCAGATACTGTAGTCAACCCAAACAGATTCACAGGTGAAGTGTTGACTCATCTGGAAGGACTCTTTGGGACCCTGAATGGTGGTGAGGGAGGAGGTGAATGGGCAGGTGTAGCATTTCTGCTGCTTGCAGGGTAAGTGCCAGGAGGGAGATCAGAGGGGAGGAATGAAATGACAAGTGAACTATGGAAGGAATACGGAGTGGTGGGGGGGGGTAGGTAAAGATGTGTTTGGTGGTAGGGTCCTATTGAAGATGGCAGAAGTTGGGGAGAATGATCAGTTGGATGCAGAGGCTCGTGGGTTGACAGGTGAGAACAAGAGGAACTCTATCCCTGTTAAGGCAGTGGGAAGATGGGATGAGGGCAAATGTCCAAGAAATGGAGGAGATACGGGTGACAGCAGCATCTATGGTGGAGGAAGGGAAATCCCGTTCTTCGAAGAAAGAGGACATCTCTAAAGTCCTGGAAAGGAAAGCCATATCCTGGGAACAGTTGTGGTGGAGATGAAGGAATTGATAAAAGGGAATGGCACTTTTACAGGTGGTAGGGTAGGAAGAGATATAATCAAGATAGCCGTGGAAATTGATAGTTTTATAAAAGATATTGGTAGACCATTTGTATCCAGTGATGGAGGCAGAGAAATCAAGAAAGGGGAGAAATGTGTCAGAAAAGGAATAAGTGAATTTAAGTGCAGGACGGAAGTTGGAAGCAAAGTTGATGAAATTGAGGAGCTCATAAAGCAGTGCCAATGCAGTTCATCAATGTGGCACAGAAAGATTTAGTGAGCATTACCGGGGAAGGCTTGGAACATGCACTATTACATGCAGCCAATGAAAAGGCAGGCATAGCTGGGGCCCCTAGAGGTGCCCCTGGCTGTGTCTTTTTGAAGAAAGTGGGAGGAGCCAAAAGAGAAATGGTTGAGGGTGAGGACCAGTTCTGCCAGTTGGAGGAGGGTGGTGGTGGAGGGGAACTGGCTGGTATGCCTGATGGAGGGCTAGAGAGAACAAAGAGAATGCCTATGATGAATTGGAGACCTAAGTTCTCCAGGTGATATAATGCTTTTAGAATATCTAGTTAAAGGAAGTTAAATATTTGAAGAAGCATAGTCCGATTAGAGATAGTCAACCTAGATTTGTGAGGGGCAGGTCTTGCCTCAAAAGATGGAGCTTACTCTGCCTGGAGGTCAGTGAATAGCGAAGTTCCACAAAGATCTGTTCTAGGACTCCTGGTCTTTGTAACTGTTATAAATGGCTTGGATGACGAAGTGGTCGAGTGGTTAGTAAGTTTTCGAGGGGTCTTTACAATGGGGCATAACTTTAAGGTGTTTTGAGGAAACTAGGAGGGATATCAGTGGTATGCTTCTTAACAGAGAATGGTGATTGTGTAGAATGCACTGTTAGGGTGGTGGTAGAGGAGGATATATTAGGGACATTGAAGAGACTCTTAGAGAGAGGCACATGGGTGAAAGAAAAATGGGGGGATATGTCAGAGGGAAGTATTAGATTGATCTTGGTATAGGTTAAAGGGTTGGCATATCATCATGGGCTGAAGGGCCTGTACTGTTCTCTACTATGCTCTGTGTTCTATGTTCAAAAACATTAAAAAATGTGCTGGAAAAATGAGAGGCAGAACACAGCAGTAACTAGAAAACTGAAATGAGCAAATTTTGGAAATATCCAGCTAATCAGGCAGCATTCTGCTCCTATATCTTATGGTCTTAAATCTATGGAGAGAGAATATCTGAATAAGATAGATATTGTGTGAGAATTGGCCAGAACTGACACACATAGAAACACCTAATTATCTGAAATTCACTATTGAGTTCCTAGGTGGAAAATGTATTGCTGTTCCTTGAGCTACCATTAGGTTTCTTTAAAACGATATAGAAGGCGAAGATCAGAGAGGAAATGGGATGGAGAATTAAAATGATTAATTGCAAACTGAGGGTCATCCTTGGAGAACAAACAGAGAGCTTCTACAAAGAGATCATCAATCTGCTTTTGATATCTCCAATGTGAAACAAATCCTGTATGGTTTAAAGAATTCCAGCACTTTGATTTTTAAAAAATTTCTTACTGTTCTCATGAATAAATTAATGAGGCAGCTCTGAAAGCATTATTGCCCGAATAGCCTTGCTCTCCACCCTATCGCAGCCGATTTTTGTTCTCTCTTATCCACTTCAATGAAAAACACTACTGTCCCTTCTTCAGTTCTCGTGAAGAATCATTGACCTGAAATAGCTATAATCAGAGGTGTATGATATTTGTAGTTCTCCTTCTGTTAAATTAGTCTCTGTACAGGTGAACATTTTAACTGACAAGCAACTAAGTTATGTGACATAACACTATCTTTTGTAGTGTCAATCACTAACATTTGTCCCTATTAAGATCTCATTAAATTTTGTATTAACTGATCTATTTGGGTTTGTTTCTTTAATTACCTTAAGAATAGACATTTGTTCATAAAATAGACCACCAAGTGCTTTGGCAGTTGTTTTACCTACAGAACAATGTACTTTAGCTTTATTTAGTGTGTTAGCACTTACCTCAATCTGAAGATTGTGGGCTAAGGCGTATTCACATGGAAGTGAAAGTATGTTCCATTTCAGAGTAGAAACTATTCATGTGCTGGTACTTTTTCCTTCTGAGGCCCAATTAGTTGAGATATCCTCCAGGGCTTGCAGCTATGAAACAGAATGTATTGCTGCAGAAACTAGGCCTTGGGCGATCATGTCAAAGTCCAATTCCTGATTGCCTCAATATCCTTTTGTCATCAATTACTCAAGAAAGCCTTTTAAAAAACCTAACTTGCACATTTTTACAACTGAAGATTCTTGCCTTAATTGCCAGCTATAGTTGGCATGTATCTGACACATAGGATGCAAACTACATTTATTCTAAAACTGGAATGTCAAAATACAAGCAAATTTCGGGCCTTAGTTGCAGACAGAAGATTCTAGTAACACAGTTTAAATCATTCCTTTGATAAATAACATTTAATTTCTGTACAATAATTCTGAACTTTAATCAGCTTTGGATGAGTCTCTGGTGGTCTTGCACACTACTGTTTTGTAGAGAATACAAACTTGCAAATTTCCTCAAGAAATTGAAGCACACCTCTACCTTGATGCACTAAAAGCTAGTGATGCAAGCTGCAGCTGTGAAATTTCAATGACTGTACATTGTTGGAACATTCATCTATATGACATCTGAAGGGAATTGCCAAGCAAATTCAGCCAAATACCTAGGATTATGAAAGCAGTTAAAGTTTTGAAGTAAAAGCTTGAGATGCAATAGATGTGAACATCTTTCATAATGTTCTGTGAAATACATATTATTTAGCCTTTTCATTAAAATAATAGTTCTACTTAACCATGGTGTATATTAGACTTTATATAACAGGCCAAAAATTGGTAATCATTTTTCATTCCAAAGGTACTAAAATTCTTCTTTCATCCTTTGTCAAACTGACTCTTGAGCATGGCTTTTCCAATTACTTAGGATCCTGCATTTACTTTCCAGTTCTGCAGTGTGTATCTACCTTCAGCCTACAGAAAGACCCAATGACAACCTCTTCAAATATCCTTATGGCTGGCACCCAACCCTACTCAAGTAACCGCAAGAAATGTCAACTAGAAGCAGAGAATGATTTATATGATTTATTTAAATAGTCTGTATTGGCGTAGACCTTGTTCTGCTCCAGGATGAGGTCCGGAACTCAGGTACACAAGACTGTGCAGAAGTTGGCATGTAGCTTCTTAAGCCTGCACTGTGTTTTAAAAATTAATGACCCAGTCCATGACCGTTCCCCAATCTGATCCATGTATGCCTCAATTCTTCCACTGTACAGGATTTTTTTTAATCAATTCTTGACTATATTCAACAGTTGAGCATTTACATTTACATTTACAGAGGATTCCAAATACAACTCTGATTAAAGAGGTTTCTCAATTCTGTCTTAAATGACTGACCCATTTCCCTAATTTTAAACTCTCGAAACAGTGGAAACAGCACTCAATGTTTATTGTGTCGATCCTGCCTTAGAATTTTTCTTGCTTCAGTGAGATCATTTCCTAGCCAACTAATACTCCAGTGAATGTGTGCCCCTTCTCTGAAGCAAAGCCTGCTTTTGAAGGGTGATTCAAAAGAACCTACAGTTCTGTGCAAAATTCTTAGGCACATATATATAGCTAGGTGCCTAAGACCTTTGCACAGTATTGTGGTAATTTTATATATTGCACTGTACTGCTGCCAGAAAAAAAAACATATTTCATAGCATATGTGAGTGATGGTAAGCCTGATTTTTTTAATTGGGACTCTGTTGTTGACTGAGAGTAGCAAGGAGGCAGGGATAGGGGAGTCATGCTTGGGAAAAGGAGAAGGGAGAGAGGAGAGAGCAGGAAGCACCAGTGATATATTCTGTAATAATCAATAAAGCCAATTGTTCGGAATCAAAGGACTGTGCCTAGTGTCTCAGGGCTACACCTGCGCCACACCCTGCCCCTGGCACCTCTTCTCTGCTACCTGTCCCACACCCCTCCCATGGCATGCCTCTCTTGCCACTCCCAACTTCCTTTGCTCCTGCTAAATATGCAAACTTGTTCTCTGCTCCACGTTGATAAATATGCTGCTGTCTCCAAGGCAACTATATACTTCCTTGTAAAATGTCAGTCCTGACGAAGGGTTTCGACCTGACACATTGACTGCTTCTTTCAACAGATGCTGCCCGACCTGCTGAGTTATCCAGCTTTTTTATGTGTCTATATTCTTCCTTGGGTATGAGGACTAAAGACATCCCTGCATGTGTGGGATCATTAAAGATGGGTATAATTGCGAGAAGCCATTCTTAATTTTGTACACTGAAGACAATTTTATCATTTGTCCTCCCCATACCTTGTGGTTTCTGAACATTAACTTTATATCTTTTGTATACATGCATGTCCATTTCCCTCCTGAACACCAATATTTAATGGCTTCTCACCATTTGGAAAAGGTTCTGTTTTCTTAAGTTCCTATCTGATATTTTCTTCGCATTGTGCTCCATGGCAAACTTCATAGCTACTTTCTTATCCAGATCCTTTTGCAGGCTCTTAGGGTTACAAATTCATCTGAATGGAAGTAAATTATCCATAGAACTAGATTTTGGAAGAAGAGTAAAATGCAAAGATATTTGTGTTTTCTTTGAAGACAACTTTCAACCCTCCTCTTCAAAGATGTTTGACCATACAAGCAAAAATCTCAGATTCAATATGCTTACATTTTCATCTATATCAATAGAGATTGTAGATATACTCCAAAATGTGACTTTTCCATCAACTTTGCTTCATTCTTTCTCCACTTCCACTGTTCTGATTTATTCAATGAAAAAATAACAGCGTATCAATTACTGTGAAGATCCTTTGATAGGAATTGCCAATTCATTTAAGAAATTTATTATAATCTCTCTCTCGCTCTGCTTCCACCTCACACGCTCTCACCAGTGAATTAATAAATCCCTAGAGCAGTAGTAGTTAATGAGCTATATTAATAAATCAATAAATTGAAAAAGCAGAGGCACAACAGATCATTGTGTGAACAGAACTTTAGGCACACTGGTAAATAGATGATGGCTAACACGCAGTCTTTGCCCGTTACCCATTAGCCATTTGCTTGATGATAAATGGGATCAACTGTAGTTAAGTGAGCCTTGAGGAAGAGATAGGTGGGACAGCAGAAAGTAAACCCAATAATAAGTGCCATTTGTATAATTCAATGGTATGCAATTCTTTGTGTGTGTGTTTGTGAAATGAAAGGACAAGACTACTTGCATGGTAAAAAGTTAAAATACCTTGCAGTACACCTGGTTAAGAAATAAAGTATTGCAATCCTCTCACACCCAGCTATAAATTAAAATATTTTAAAAAATTGTCAGAAGCAAGAGGAAAACCTGACAACATCTCATCCTCAATAATGGTAGTGCCAACATTTGAGTGTGAAAGGTAAGGCTGAAACATTTGCCATCATCTTCAGCCAGAAGTGTCAAATGAATGCCTATTTCTGAGATTTCCAGTATCATGTTATCAGCCTTCAGCCAATTTTATATACTAGCCTTTAAAATTAAGAAGAGACTGAGAAAAAAACAATCGACTGGTTGAAGCATGCATTGCCCAAAGGGAAATTGTCGTGGTTGTTGGAGGCAAAATCATCCAGTCCCAACCTCACTGCAGGAATTTCTCAATCCTAGACCCAATTATTTAAAGCTGCTAAATCAATGACCTTCTTTCCTTCAGATCAGATATCGGAACATTCATTGATGGTTGCATTATAATCAATTACATTTGAAACTCTACTGAAACTGAAACAGACAAATCCTGTTTGCATCATAACCAAGACAACATTTAGCCGTATTTGATCAATGGCAAGAAGCAAGCCACACAGCCAATGGCCGTCTACCTCTTCTTCATGCTCAATAGTGTTACCATCATAAGCTGTCCCCACCTGTATTCTGAGGTCACTGTTCACCTGGAGGTTAACTGGACAAGTGACATGAATACTAAGACCCAATCTTTTACTCAGAGTCTGGGTATCCTACTGTTGGACATGGTTTCTTATCCTTCAGTTGTTCTTTGTCATTGAAGTTTACATCCCGCGACATAAATCAATACCTTTCGATGAGGAAGTGGAAGGCCTTATGAATGTGACTTTTATCATCGTGTCTGAAGTGAAGTAGAATGGGGAAATAATGTGTATTTAGGGTTGAAGCATTTGTTGGAAGACAAGTATGAGTGGTTAGCCTAAAACCTTGAAACAAGGTTCATGAACTGATAATTTATCATTAAAGATTAGGTTAGTTATAAGGCAATAAAGAGATCAAGCAAGTTTGTAACTTGAACAGACTGGGTTTATTTATTTTGCCCTGACTCCCTCCTCAAAAAAAATTTGCTTTCTGAGAGGGAAAATTGTTTACTGTTCAACTAGGTCCAGGTAAATTTGACAGTGGATAGCCATTTCATTTTGCAAGAACATTCAATCCTGGAATGGACATTTTAGTTAACTATTCAACATTACCTGAATGATCACCAATTGAAGGACTCCAGGAAGTGAGAGCAAAGGGCAAACCTCTCACCTCAGCCATTGCTACAAAAGAAAGAGAGATCTCATGACTCAGAAGAGTGTTCAAAGTTCAGCTGGCAATATGTACCTTTCAAACACCTACAGGTTCACTCATCTCCTGAATATTCATGCCTAGGTAACAGGAAAACACTCCACAAACTGCCTACATATAACTAAAACGATCCTAAGCATTGGAAATCTCATTTTTTTCAAAACTTAAAAAACCATTCTAAGTAGAAAACTTATGGTAAACAATGGACTGGTAGAGTGCAGGTGATTCTGATTTTATGAACAAAACGATGAAAAAATAATCCCACAAATGCAAGACTGGTGTAAAACAATGGAAGAATTATCCAATCAATGGAGAGATTCTAGATTGCTACAAAATGTTAACAGGTTGCTAATACAACGTATTTAAAGAATGTCTTCATTGATGTTTTATTTAAAAGAATAATCTGATCTGAATCATACTAATTTTTTTCTTGCATTATTTTGCTTCCCTGTCTCTTTATTTTATTTGTTTTTCTATCTCCTGAGGGAAGGTGAATCCTATGTCAGTGTGTCAAGAGTTGCACTTTGAAATATATTGTGAGTGGGTCCAAAGGAAATTGCTGGACTAAATCAGTTTTGGACCTTATAGTAAAAAGTGGGCTAGGAATAATATGAGATATGAAGGAATTGAAAGTGGGAAGAACTGAAAGGGGAAAAAAACATGGTGGTTTGCAAAAGGACAATGAATGAAGGATAGCAAGTTGAGCATGATCAGTTTATATCTATATGTACGTGTATATATCTCTGTGTGTGTATACATATACTTACATACACACACACACATATATATATAGTTGATAAATTAGCCTTACTAAAAAGTTGCTTTTATGTTTTAAAATAAATACAACTTAACTCTGCAAAGTCAGCGCATGGTTTATGAGACATTCTAAGAATTATTAGCTTTTATTTAAAATGTGTTGGAAGAGAACTACATTCAGTTTTAAAAAGACATGAGGGGGGATATCCATTTATGCAGTCAATGTTTTAGGAGGTGCATTTTTTATACTCTATGACTTAAAAATATTTAGGGCTCAAATTCAATTTGAGAAGGTTTTTATTCAAAGGTTAATTTGCATTATCTAAAATGTATTTTTTTCAGGTGCATATTCAGTTTGAGAACGTTTATATCTAGAGGCTAATTTGCATAATCTAAAAGAGTCTTTGGATTAAGCTGTTGTGTTAAATATACACACAGTATTGCTTCTGTATAGAATTTAAGCATGCTTAAGCCAGCAAATTCTGGGGAATTTATAACCATTTAGCACTGAGTTTTTGTTCTTAATTTAAGAACTGGCTAATTTATTTCATCTAGTAATATGAATAGCATGAGATATGATTGAAATAATTGTCCAATATTTGATTATAGCTTTTGAATTTATTGAATACACTATTCCATTTAAATGTTAAAATTTGTAATTAAAAATGAAATTTCTTTGATACTCAAAGAAAATTGCAACTGATATTGCATCTGATATAAGAGAAATGTGGTTGAATTCCTTATTTTAGATATATTTTAGAAGTAGCCATGTAATAAATACTGAAATTCAGAAATAAAATCAAAATTTCTGGAAATGCACAGGACTAGGCATGGCTCAAATACCATCTACAAATTTGCTGACGATTGTTGGTAGAATCTCAGGTGGTGACGAGAGGCCGTACAGGAATGAGATATGTCAACTAGTAGAATGGTGCCACGGCAACAACCTGGTACTCAATGTTAATAAGATGAAAGAGCAGACTGTGGACTTCAGGAAGGGTAAGATGAAGGAGCACATACCAATCCTCATAGAGGGATCAGAAGTGGAGAGAGAGAGCAGGGTCAAGTTCCAGGGTGTCAAGATCGCTGAGGATCTAACCTGGGCCCAACATATTGATGTAGTCATAAAGTAGGCAGGACAGTGGCTA
This sequence comes from Hypanus sabinus, assembly GCF_030144855.1. Taxonomy (NCBI): domain Eukaryota; kingdom Metazoa; phylum Chordata; class Chondrichthyes; order Myliobatiformes; family Dasyatidae; genus Hypanus; species Hypanus sabinus. Next base: position 155,112,564 of record NC_082711.1, on the reverse strand, counting down.
TACTTTATTAGGAGTTTAAAGTGATTTGGCATATGAATAAATACACTCAAAAACTTATATAGTTGTACCAAGGAGAGCATTCTGACAGGCTGTATCACTGTCTGGTATGGAAGGGCTACTGCACAGGACTGAAAGAAGATGCAGAAGGTTGTAAATCTAGTCAGCTCCATCTTGGGCACTAGCCTACAAAGTACCCCAGGACATCTTTAGGGAGTGGTGTCTCAGAAAGGCAGCTTCCATTACTAAGTACCTTCAGCACCCAGGGCATGCCCTTTCCTCACTGTTACCATCAGGTAGGAGATACAGAAGCCTGAAGGCACACACTTGGCGATTCAGGAACAGCTTCTTCCCCTCTGCCATTCGATTCCTAAATGGACTTTGAAGCTTTGGACGCTACCTCACTTTTTTTAACATACAGTATTTCTGTTTTTGTACGTTTTTAAAAATAATCTATTCAATATACGTAATTGATTTACTTATTTATTATTATGTTTTATTTTATTTATTATTCTTTTTCTTTCTCTTTGCTAGATTATGTATTGCATTGAACTGCTGCGGCTAAGTTAACAAATTTCATGTCACATGCCGGTGATAATAAACCTGATTCTGATTCTGACATGTTCCCTTACTGGATTTTAGTGGACTGGTTTCAGTGCATGTCAATCTGTAGTGCTACTAAACCCTCATCATTCGTGCCGCAAACCTCTCATAGATGTGCATGGTATTTTAAAGGCTGAAAAGCAGATATTTATTGGCTTGCTCTGTGAGCATATGGGAGAACAAAATTGTGGAGTAGGCTTTGAGTAATACTACTCAGAATCAATATGGTTGTTAAAGCAAAGAGCCATCGACTATGGGAGATGTGGAATGTGTTTGCTGTTGATAGTCTTTCAGATTTGCTATTTAGAAATATTTGTAGTAGGAAGTACTATTTCACCGTCCCATAAAAATGAGATTCTCTAAGAAGAAGTGTGCAGAATATTGGAGAGAATTGGCAGTTGGAAATCATAGAGACCCCCACCACTTTAAGTAGTACATCAGAAGCATTCTGACTGATAAAACACTATTGATTTTTCTTTCCCACAGACACTACTTCACCAGTATCTTTTGTTGCTATATAAGATGTCCAGCATTGTAGTTTTATAAATTTCAATGAAAAATTTTCAATGCCCTCAATAGAATAGTCCAAGATCTTGTGCTAATATTCATCCTTTAAATCTTGTTTTGGCTCTCTCAGTTCTACATCCAATGTACCTTGGTGACAAAAGAAATCTCACTACTCCACAGAGATACCTTTTCAAATCTTTCTATCTATTCACTTTACTTCCCATAAAGGATTTTGCTATTTAGTGAGGATCTACTATGCATGATAACAGGACACATTTTACAACTTGGCAGGAGTATGAGGAAGTGGTAGTCTTTGCATATTTATACAATGATGGGGCTGGGAAGGGCAGTAAATAGCAAGTGTGAAATAGTTATGTTGCATTAATCATTGTAGAAATTTCTGGACTCACATGGTGTGTTTCTGACAGTCCTCTTCTGAATCCTTTGATTTCACATTTATATCCAAAGTGAATGTCAGATCATCCTGGTATGTTAATTCTGGTGAACATACGCCTAACATATACCAAAGATGAATCATTAGAGCCTAAAATTTGACCTTCATGAAAAATAATCAATATTTCTATAGGTAGCAACTGAAGTTCTCATTCATGCCTAAGGTATTAAATGAATCATTATGCAGGCCAACTACATCAACCTTTAATATCAGAACACAAAATGGTTTCTTCACTGTAGTATCAAGGCAAATGCTGTAGTTCTTAAGAGTAGCAAGAACTGGGTCAGATAAAGAATTATATCTTGTTACTATAATAGTATATAAAATGAATTATCTACTAAATATCTACATAATTCTAATGGGATCTAAATACAAAAATGCTTTATGATTTAATTTGGAGGGTTTGCGAGCGAAATAGTGGTATAATTAATTTGCGGACTCTTTCACAGTATAAAATGTGATGTCACTCTCCAGAGTCCAAAAGTTGGGCTTTGTTGCCTCTTTAATTAGTCATAAAAGTTAATTTAACAAAGTCAAAGAAAGATTGTTTATAAGGATTACAGGTATAATTGCTCTTTTTGTTATCAACCGTTGTTCAAATGTTAAGATAAAGAGAGAATTGCACAAAGGATTAGGAAAAGTGTTTTTTATAGGCTGAATATCTTGTAAATTTTAAGTTCTCAAAACACCAAGGAATAAATAACACATGAACATATATCATGACTATGAATAAAATACATTAATCAAATATTGCATGTACAATAAGAGCATTCAGTGCTTGTTGATGCTGGAGTAAATGTTTTAAAGTGGACAAGGGATACTTTAAACCTGATGCCTTTCTTGCAGAGGTTTCAAACCTGGATTGTTAACCTACAGTATATGTTCCCTCTACAAATGCAATTCAGCCTATTTTAATCTCCTAACAGTGTTTGATTTTGTTTTGGAATTTTGAAATTTGTTTTTTTTTGCTGTTTATTTTTATTTTAAACCTAATCTTCTGAAGTGAGCAGTGTATTTTACACCATGTTATACATATATATAAAAAAATCACAAAATGAGGCCATTCAGCCCATCAGCCAACTGTGTGCTCTCAGTAGAGCAATCCTACCAATGCCTTTCCTCTCATCTTATTTCCCAGCACTGAATCAATAACCTCCAGCAAAGATAATTTACAATCATAAATTAACCCAGCACACACTTAAGCCTGTGAATATAAGTGCCATTTTAACAGCTATTTTCAATCTTGAGGTATAAAGGAAATTATTCTATTTTGTACAATATTTGACAGCTACTTGTCAATAGTCTTTCAGGTGGGGGGTGCCAGTTAGGGAGGAAAGCATACTTGCAGAGAATGATGAGATTTTTTTTGAATATCATACTTGGTTTAATTCCACTTTCCACAGACCCTCTCTTTAAGTATGACAGTCATAGCCATAACTGCTGGCAATAATACTTAATCTATGAACTGCAAAGTATGAATTTTAGTCATATACTTGAATTGTTGCTAGGTTGCACACAGAGCAACCTTGACTGTTTTACATCTGTCTGAGTTAATTTTAATGATTGCTCTTTTTCTTGCAAGAATACATCCAAATCTAAAAATGTTTCATGTATATCCAAGATGAGGTTCATGCCACATATTGCAACCACTCTGATTAGCATTTATTATTAGGGGGATAAAACTTTATTGGTTATGCATTTATTTATTTATATTAGACCATAAAACATAGGAGCAGAATTGGGCTATTTGACCCATTGAGTCTGCGTTGCCATTCCATCATAGCTGATTTATTATCCCTCGCAATCCCATTCTCCTTCTTTGTGTAACTTATGATGCCCTTGCTAATCAAGAACCCTTTAACCCCCACTTTAAATATACCCAATGATTTGTCCTCCACAACCGTCTATGGCATTGAATTTCACACATTCACCGCCCTCTGGCTAAAGAAATTCCTACTCATCTCTGTTCTAGAGGGATATCCTTGTATTTTGAGGCTGTGCCCACTGTTTGTAGACTTCCCAGTATAGAAAGCATCCTCTCTGCGTTCACTCTGTGTAGGCCTTGCATTATTTGATGGGTTTCAATGAAACACCCCCTCCCCATTCTTCTAACCTCCAGAGTGCACAGGCCTAGAGCCATCAAATGTTTTTCACATATTAACCCTTTCCTCTCCAGGTCATTCTTATGATCCTCCTCTTAATTCTCTTCAATGCTGGCACATCCTTTCTTAGATAAGGAACCCAAAACTGCTCACATTCTCGGGCCATAATTTCATAATATTAAATAATAAGAATAACTTGTCTCAGATTTCTGCATTATCAGGTTAATTAATAACTGTATCAGTGATCATTATTATGACAAAGAGAATACAATTTTAAAACATATTATTTCTAAAATAGATAGAAAACTTTAAAGCAAAGAAAGCTTTCCCATGGACTCAAGTTACTGACCTGATGATTATAGTGGATGCTTTGTAAAGATTAATTTCATGTTAACTGGATGGTTTTCTAATTGAGGAGGGAAATTACCTTGGAGTGCTGACATTATTCATTCTGCATGGCTCAGAACTTTAAGCCCCGTTGCTGATCGAGGATCATATCTCAGGAAGCTACTGGGGGAGGTTAAAAATAACTTCAGTATAACCTTTACCATACGAGTGTTATAATCAGTAATAACCGATCTATGATCTATGTTATCATAAAATAATCAGTATAAGCACATGAGAGGTTTACGTGTTTTGTTTAAATCAATTTATAATCAATTCATCTACAGATACTCAGATCGGCACTGACCTTTGTAAATTTAAAAGAACATGTTCCTTTAGTAAGAAGTATCATGCAATTATTTTCAACATAAATAAAATTTGATTAAAGAAGATATTAAAAAATAGGATTATACAGCTATTCAATTATGCCCTGATGTAATGCAAACTCAGCTCAAATGCCTCTTCTGCTTTCAAACATAGTTTTAATGAAGTCAATCCTTTAAAGAGGTTTGTGTTATTTATCATAGATAAACTTTGCATTCTCCTGCAGGTGTTGGTTCATTAAATAAAAAATAGTTATAGATTCATAAGTTTGAGACAAACCTTTTCGTAACTTAGACTCTTGATGGAGGTTATGGTGCATTACAGGGTTCCACACCCTGCACAGAAATGAGGTCAGTTTTCAGGTAGATGCAAATACCTACATTTGGGGTAATTGATTTACAATGTCAAACACAGGTTGAGTAATACTCTAAAATTGGTGGCAGAATATTAACGTTTCTATTGTCAATAATGGCTAGTTAAGGCATGATGCTCCCTTCAAAATACTGATTTAGAAAGTTTGTTTCATCTTGCAACTGAAAGGGGTAAGGTTTAAAATATTACAGAAACTCTCTTAAATTGCTGACATAACATTGAAGTCAAGCCCTAGCAATGAGGGTAAATAAAATCTATCATTGATCAGAATCCCATTTAAACGAAACCCTGATTTTCTAAATTCCTTTTATGTCAAACGATTACTTTTAAAATAAGTACCCGGAGCTTAAGATAATATTATCATTATTGCTGGATGATAGAAGTTTCTTACCTTGTTCTGTTTGTCAGAACTATTTTTAAATCTGTAGATGAGTTGTGTCTCTTTTACTGTTTCATTTACCTCTTTAGGAGTGAGACTTGAAAATATTTTCTGCATGTTCATGCCTCATGGACAGAAGCTTGCGGACGTCACTGTGACATAAACAGAGTCGGACAGCTGATTACTCCAACTCAGCTGATCCAGCCGCAGTGCTGTAAATAGGTCTATGCTTTCCATCTTAAGTGCTCCTACTTCAATCAGAATCCAGACTTTTAATAACTCACATTGTAACCATCTGCGGATGGAAATACTGTATCATTGGGGAGATGACAGGCTGTTAATTTTCAAGGATGTTTTAATGGGACCTAATGCTCCACTGTATCATAGAATGAAGATGCATAACTCTTTTGCAGGAATTGCTATATTACTCACCCAGCGCTGACTCTGTAGATTAAAGCTTTCATGTCTGAGCTGGTCAGCAGTTGCAGGGCATGAACTACGACCTTTTTTAATGAAAAGAAACACTCCTGCTGACAGCTATTTGCAATAATCCTACTGTCAGTTTGATTCTGGCAAGTGACTTCTGCAAGAAGCTGTAATCTCACAATACAATGACAGCGAGCAACTGTTTCTTTACGTGCCTTTTTAAAAATGCACTTTGTTGTAATGCACCTGCTGACATATTAACAGTGCTTTCCATCACTTAACATGGTGAAGCTCTATTAAACAATTAGCTGACTAGCTGTGAAACCCCCCCCCCCCCCACACTGCTTCCTTGCTGTGAGTCTTAACTCTACCTTGAAGCATTGTTTGCCTTGCAAATGAATCATTCTTCTTGTAGATCCCAATTGATAACCTTCATTGGGTTATGTAACCTGGTAAAGGGTAACACAGTTCTCCATGCTCTTAGTTCTCTAGGCAGGGTAACTAGGTTACAACCAATTCTACAGGCAACCCTTGAAGTTATTCTTCCTCCTCCATGAAATAGGGGACTTTCAAGTCAAATATCAAGTCCACATCACCATATATCTGATATTAACTGATATGGTTTGGACTTGGGTCCTGTATATATACACTGAAGTTACTGAACAGGTAAGGCTGTGAGCTATCAGGTTCAGTTTTAAAATTTACCTTCAGATATTGTTTTGCTGTCTTGTGAAAGAAAATTGAAAACCTGAGAGCTAGGTTCCTTGTAAAGTTTTCATTCTTCTAATTGCTAACTGGCTTGATCTGTGTTTCTGATGTTTATTATTAACCAACTATAATCTTCCTCATAATCTATTGGTTTCCTGTAAACCATTGCCTCTTTTTAAAAAAAGTTTTCATCCTTGTTTTCAATTCCCTTCCAGAACCTTATTCTTCCCTACATCATAGTCTCCTGCATCCTTGTATCCTATGAATATCGTATGAATATCAGAATCCTTAAATATTAGCTTTTTGGATGTCATTTCTGGTATCATGTGCCTTCAACCATTGGGACTGTTTTCTTGGAGTCTATTTGAGCCTTCTATTTTCTTTCCTCCTTTAGCACACAAACCTGCCTCTTTACCAAATTTTCAGTTAGCTAATGATAGTTAAGTGCCAGTATTTTGCCTATAATGTTTCTGGCAAGCAAATTTTGAATTTTTGAGTGATCAGTCATTTTTTTATTTTATTGAGATAGTATGTTAGTTATGTCATTAATATTTGTGGTCTTGGTGTGTGCATTTTGAATGTTATATTGGCCCACATCACGTGATAACTTTTAACGTTTTAAAATCTAATTGACTAGAAAATACTTAGGAATACTGTAACAGCTGCAATAAATATGTCGTTTTTCTCCCCCTCTAAATGTTTTACAAGAAAGGAACACATTTATTGACATGCAGAATGCAAAGAAACAATAAAAAAAACAGTTTACTTAATTCTGTCTTGGGAGATTTGTCAAATACTTTCTATGCTTCTCCAGTGGTGATATGCATGCATCCTGCAACCACTGACTCACTCTGTTATGCCACAGAGGATCTTTTCAGGATGTGAAACATTACTAAACAAGGCAGCATTTACAGGCTTGATGGTTAAATCCCTCCATTGACTTCTCTTTTATCAATAGTGCAGCCTGAGTGAGCTAACAGGAAACAGGGCAGCTGCAAGCAGGCAGTCAGGAAGTGTGTTGTTGTCATTGCTCTGCTGTTTTCCTTTGTGATGGTGAGAACAGACCGGAATATTATGGTTTACCTTCCCTTATGGCCATTCAAATGCACAGTTTTTTATTAGTCTTGTTCCCAAGCTCTATCACTGTAAGTGGTAACAGTCATGTAGATTCCATGTGATATGTGAACACAGCACTATTCAAAGTCTAAATAAGTTGATGTTATTTATTCTTGCTCATGTAAAATGTTGATAATTTGGCTTTTCATGTGACCTGTAATCTTTTTAAAACCAATCCTGATGCACCACACCGCAATTACTTTTATTTTATTTAGAGACGTAACAGGCCTTTGCAGTCCAATCAGTGACACCACCTAGCAACCCACCAACTTTATCCTAGCCAATTAACAATTAGCAATTTACAATGCCCAATTAACTTACTAATCGGTATGTCTTTGGACAGTAGCAGGAAGCTGGAGCAGCTGGTGAAAACCCACATGTTTAAAGGGAGGACGTACTGTTATGAATGCACCACAGCTCTGAGGGGCCGAAGGGGCGGGGGAGCCCCCCCCTTTGTGAGAATCGCAAGACCACTAGTTGAGGGGGGTCAGTAGACCCAGGAAATGGGAGAGAGAGAGAGACGTGCCGAATACCTCTTTCCACCGCGATGCAAAATAATGCGACATTGACCGTTGTCTCATGGAGACCACGTGCAAGCCCTTGGGCAAAGTGGGCTGGTTGAGAGAGAGATTGCATCATCCCAACCTGATTGACACCTGCGTGAGGAAGTATAAAGGAGGGTCTGGGGGAACAACCCCTTCAGACGCACCAGAAGACACGCTAGCGATCCCGCAGTGGAGGGAAGCCATTTGAAGGAAGCCACGTGCGTTGGATTCCGTGCCTGGAATCACGGAAAACCGCTTTTAGCTAACAACGGAAAAGCCCGCTCCGCTGATTCAACGGATTTGCTTCATAAAGACCACGGCAAGTTTTTCTTTTCTCACCAATCTCTCTCTCTCTCCAACAAGTGAAAACCCAGCGGTTCCCCCCCCCCCCCGAAAGCCAGAAGCCTGCAGGAATTTGAGTGACTTTTATGTTTCCATCGGACAATATATTATCCCTTAGACAAACGATCGAGCTGTTTCTTATCGATGGTTATTATTAGACCCGCGCTTTTAGATTGAGTAGTGACTACGTATATTATCTGAATGTTTGTATTAATCTTATTTTTGTGCCTCTTTCATAAAGAAAGACTTTTAAAAATAGTACCATCAGACTTCAACGGACCTCTCTATCTTTGTTGGTAAGTGATCCAGTTACGGGATTTCGTAACAGTACAAACTCCTGACAGAGAATTGAACTCCAAACTCTGACATCCTGAGCTGTAAAGCCTTGCGTTACTGTGCCTGCCGGAATTTCAAAGAATTTGGTGGGGGGGGGGGGGGTGGCAGTGTGTTTAATATTTGAGTCATATTCTAAATATACTGTTTGATTAAGCATTCTTGTTTGTTTACATAATTAATTACAGGTTATATGTAAAAGTATGTAAATAGCATACATCATTAGGCCACCACGTCATATGTGAATGCCTCACTGTGTGGCTTCCGTTAGTCTCATGACACCATAGATCTGTGTCCTCTCCAGGGTGCAGGCCTGGGCAAGGCTGTATGGAAGACCGGCAGTTGCCCATGCAGTGTGTCTCCCCTCTCCACGGCACCGATGTTGTCCAAGGGAAGGGCAATGGCCGATACAGCTTGGCACCAGTGACGTCGCTGGAGTTGCCAGAGTGAGGTTGAAGGCAACGTCGGACTGCCTTAGGGGCTCCAGCTCCAGATTTGTCCTCAGGGTTTACTCCTGAAGCCTTCCCCATGAGTGAGTATGGCCGCAAGGCAGCAGAGCTTTGAAATCAGAGTTTTCCCTCTCTTACATGGACTGATGAGCTCCATCTAGCTGAAGCACTGGTTTTAAGGCGCCAGGACCCGCCTTCGCCCTGTTACGAACCCCGTAACTGGGTCACTTACCAGTAAAGATAGAGAGGTCCATTGAAGTCTGATGGTACTATTTTTAACAGCACTTATTAGTAAAAATACACAAAAATAATATCAATGCAAACATACAGATAATATACATCGTCAATACTAAATCTAAAAGTGCAGGTATAATAATAATCAAAAAGAGATAAGCAATATCGTTGTCTAGGGGATAATGTATTGTCCGATGGAAATATAAAAGTCACTCAGTTCATTCAGGCTGCAGCCTTTGGTTGGAGTCAAGAGAGAGATTTTAGAAACTTGCCAGCTTTTCTTTTTTATGATGTCAATCCTTTGAGAGTTCCGTTGGTGTAGTGGGTCCTTTAGCTAAGCCGTTCTTCCATGGCGAGCCCGCCAATTCCTAGGCAAAGGAAAAGGGCGCACGCGAGCCCCATCGGCTGTCGCTATTAAACACTGTCACAGGATTTCTAGCATTTCTCCTGGTGCGTCTAAAGGAGTTGTTCCCCAGACCCTCTTTTATCCTTACTCACGGGGTCTCAGATGTCAATCAGGTTGGGATGATGCAATTTCTCAAACAGCCCATTCTGGTCTTCCCCCGAGGGGCTTCAATGAATAGTACAGTACTCAATGCACAATTCCGTCTCCAAGAGACAATGGCCATTATCTGCGGCTTTGTCTTGCGGAGGCCAGGACACATTCCAAGCCTTGTGTATTCTGGACGTCTCTCTCTCATCTCCTGTGTCCCATACCCGAATTAATAGCGATCTTGCGATTCTCACAAAGGAGGGGGCTACTTTGAACCCTTTGGCCCCTCAGAGTTGTGGTACATTCGTAACACCCCCTTCCTTCAAAGATTTTTACCATCGGTAAAAATGAAGTAATACAGAGTCTTACAGGATTTTAGAATCTAACACAATACAAAAGTTTTTTTTCACTACAGAGTAATACAGTTGTACATTAAATTCAGCATCTAAACAGTCAACGATTACATTGTCACTTCCTTTAATATCTCAACATCTTGTACCTTAATAAAGTCTTGTAGCATCAGACTCCAATTTAATAACTGCCTATTTTCATGCTTTTTCTTCAGCAAACAGAAACTAAAGGGTTGTGATCTTAGTTTACGTGTCTACTACAAAAGTTCATGCAAATACTAATCTTTATTGTTACTTTCAAACTTAACAGTCAATCTTCCATGGGGTTGTCTTTATTGTTCACATGCTTTGTCGAAATCCCTTAAAACCGGATCCTGTTATTTAAAATGGCATCCCGTCAACCCTCGCCCCTTTTCCAGTTAACTCTCACGTGGTTAGCTTGTGCACCAGTGTGGACTAGGCTGTCACCTGCTCGTTTCATAGGAGTTATTTTATCAACAAACTTCCAAACTTAGACCATTTTCCGAATTTCCACACAATTCCTTAATTTTAAGCAAGTTGCTAGTTTTCTCTTCAGGACCCTTCATGCTATTAGTTCTCAATTTAAGATCTGAAAGCGATCCTTCTTTGTCCAAACAGCATTTCGAATTCTGCTTTTTCACACCACACTCTTGAATAACAATAGCGTGTGGGGCACCGTTACATTCCAACTCAACCTGTAATTGATTCGCAGGCACCGTGTTACCAAGCCATTGTCTCTGTAGCCTGGTTGCTGCTTCTGACATCAATCCAGATTTTAATTTTCTTCATTCAATTTTGGAACTACACTTTTCCCTTTTCCTTCAATAATAATATTCACCTCACCACCTTTTATCTCCTCACTAACTTTTAACACACCTTCGAAAACAAACAACTGGGAATTCTCACTTCCCACTAGTACCAAGGTTAACCCTTTCTTCACTGAACCAAGTCCATCTGACCCACAGGGACTGCATTCCTTTTCAACTGAATCAAATACCTCAGACTTTTTCTGAGCTCCATTACTAGGTTCAGTACCACGTGCATCCACATCTTGAACACACTCAAACGGGACATTTGCCTCTTCCAGGCTTTCAATACCCATACCCTTTTCAAATTCTTAAATCCCCTGATCCTCCCAGCTACTCTCTGGGCAACTCCCTTCAGGAGTAAATTCAACCCCACAGGCTGAAACAACCTCATCTGCCAACCCAGCAGACTTCTTCAAGGTAATAGCATCCTTTTCATCTAGGGCTGCCCTCATTTCATTATCGGGAACACCTTTAGAATTTTCAACTTCTTCAAACAGTTCTGCCAAACCAGACAGATCATCCATGTCCAAACCTGGACCTTTTAACAGCCTTATCTGTTTCTCATCTTTACTTAGTGCCTCTATAAATTTTCTCCTGGCTAAGGGCAGGTCTACCTCCTCTCCCTTACTCTCCTTCACCTTCCTATTCTCCGTTTTACCACCCTCTTGGTACAGGGTCGGTAAAAACGTCTCGACCAAATCGATACTGGCCTGATTCAAACTGGGCTCGTTCTCAGCTGCCTTTCTCGACATGCTGCGAGTGACCGCGCATGCGGGATAGATTTTGGAATCTAGGGGCGGGACCTCAACACTCACAGGCTGGCTCATCAGCTTCATTGCCGACCAAACCTTACCACCGGCTAAATCGTTACCAAGGAGGACGTCCACGTCAGTTCTCGGGAATTCTGATCGCACCCCTATTTCAACTGGTCCAGATACCAGATCACAATTCAGAATGATCCTATGCAAGGTCACCACTTCGGACCCTTTTCCTATGCCTCTCAAAGCTACCTCTGCAGTCTTGCGACCAAAATCCAGTACCTTACTGCTAATCAATGACAGTTCAGCTCCCATGTCTCTCCAGATCCGTACTGGAACTAGTGTGTCTCCATCTCTCACAGACATGGTTCCTTTTGAAATACATTTCTCAGACCCTTCTCGTACTCTGTCTACCCGGGGCTCTCTCATCAATTTACTGATTACCACAGCACATCCTATAGGGACTGCTGCTTTTCATTTTCCTGTCTCCTTCCTCAGAGCAAGGCACCTAGATGCAATATGTCCCCCCTTTCCACAATTAAAACAGGTCAAGCCAGGACCTTTCCTGCCGTCTTGCCTCTCCTCCTCAATCTTACCACTAGCTCCCGGCGGGACCTCTGCCTCAGCCGGTGGGCTTTCTCTACCGTTCCCACGGTCTCTCTGGTAACTTTTATTTGAAGAAAACTTTGTCTTGTGGGTTAGGGCATATTCATCTGCAAACCTAGCAAATTCGGAGATGGACTTATTCGGCTACTCATTCAAATACATCCGGATATCATCCGAAACACAACCTTTAAATTCCTCAATCAGAATTAACTCCCTGAGATGCCAAAAATCTTCTTCCACTATTTCTGCTGCACACCAACGATCCAAGGGCACAGCCTTCTCATAGGCAATCTCTGCATACGTCTGATTCCACACTTTCTTTAAATTTCTGAACTTTTGTCTATAGGCCTCCGGTACCAATTCATAGGTCTGAAGAATGGCCTCCTTTACTTTCTCATAATTCTCAGACTCCTCCTCCTCCATGGACAACGCCGCATATGCCCGTTGTGCCTTCCTTTTTAACACACTTTGTAAAAACACTACCCACTGATCTTTGGGCCACTTCTGATTCACTGCCGCCTTTTCAAAATGCAAGAAATAACTATCAACATCCGTTTCCTCGAACGGAGGTACTAACCTCAACTCCCGACTAACATTAAACCGCTGCTCTCGGTCTGACCCTTGAACTCTTTGCTCTTGCCTTAACTTCTCCATATCCAAGTCATGTTGCCTCTGTTTCTCTTTCTCCTCATACTCTCTCTCTTTCTCGGCTCTCTTCTTCTCTTTCTCAGCTGCCTGCAGCTGTTTTAACTTAATTTCATGCTCCCTCTGTTTCTTAGCTCTGTCTTGCTCTTTTTCCTTTTCAGCTGCTTCCAGCTGCTTTAACTTAATTTCATGTTCCAACCTTAATTTCTCCAACTCTAACTGAGCCGTCCCACTAGCTGGTACCTTGTCAGGGATATTTCCCAATACCTCAGCTGAGAACACATTCTTCACAATATAATACTGAGTTATGGCCCTCCGCACCTCCCGCTTTTTCATTGACAACCTCACCTCTGCGAGGTTTAGTCCTTTCGCAATATTTATCAATTCTGACTTTGTGGCCTCCTCTAGCGCCTCCAGAGTCGGGTTTTCTATAAATTCATCCATGTCCATCTTTGCTGGTTTCCCATCTGGTTACCCGCACAACCAGATCCAAGTTTGGACTTACAAGCCCGATTCACTGGCCTCCCAATATGGTGTCAAATCCCGAGACGAGATCCCCAAGTTGTTAGGAACCCCGTAACTGGGTCACTTACCAGCAAAGATAGAGAGGTCCGTTGAAGTCTGATGGTACTATTTTTAACAGCATTTATTAGTAAAAATACACAAAAATAATATCAATGCAAACATACAGATAATATACGTCGTTAATACTAAATCTAAAAGTGCGGGTATAATAATAATCAATAAGAAATAAGCTCTATTGTTGTTTAGGGGATAATGTATTGTCCGATGGAAATATAAAAGTCACTCAGTTCATTCAGGCTGCAGCCTTTGGTTGGAGTCAAGAAAGAGATTTTAGAAACTTGCCAGCTTTTCCTTTTTATGATGTCAATCCTTTGAGAGTTCCATTGGTGTAGTAGGTCCTTTAGCTAAGCCGTTCTTCCGTGGTGAGCCCGCCAATTCCTAGGCAAAGGAAAAGGGTGCACGCGAGCCCCACCGGCTGTCGCTATTAAACGCTGTCACGGGATTTCTAGCATTTCTCCTGGTGCATCTAAAGGGGTTGTTCCCCAGACCCTCTTTTATCCTTACTCACGGGGTCTCAGATGTCAATCAGGTTGGGATGATGCAGTCCCTCAACCAGCCCACTCTGGTCATCCCCTGAGGGCTTCAATGAATAGTACAGTACTCAATACACAATTCCGTCTCCAAGAGACAATGGCCATTATCCGTGGCTTTGTCTTGCTGAGGCCAGGACACATTCCAAGCCTTGTGTATTCTGGACGTCTCTCTCTCATTTCCTGGGTCCCAGACCTGAATTAATAGCAATCTTGCGATTCTCACAAAGGAGGGGGCTACTTTGTACCCTTCAGCCCCTCAGAATTGTGGCACATTCATAACAGCCCCTTCTCCTGTCAATAGAAACAGTTCCGCCATGCTTAGAGACTCAGCCACATGAGAAGGCCAGGTGTTGGATTTAGTTGTAAGAGGCTCTTTGAGGCGCATGCCCTGAGGAGCACTTTAGGTAGTGGATGCTTGTCCCCACTACCACTCCTTGGCTTGACAACCTCACTAAAGAAGAACTAAATACACTAGTATTCCCGGGCTGCCATGTGTTCCTTTCACTTAGTTTCTGGAGCTACTAAACATAACAATGGCAATGAGGAATTTTCAAAATGAACCAAGATGTACAAAACATAACAGCGGTGATGAGGAAGTTTTAAAACAAAACCAAGACGACTACTATCTGTTGAAGCAAGTTCTTGTGTTTTCTTCACGGGGGAGAGGGAGAGGATTGAGATGAGAAAAAGGCAGAAATTTAATGAAATTCATGGAGAGATAAACAGGGGTAATAATAATAAAAATATAAAAGATGAAATGGCTGACTACATCGGAAAGACAGACACGTTCAATTGCACAAGAGATAACTGGATGTCATATACTGAAAGGATTGAGCAATATTTTGAAGCACATGGAATGGCCAAGGGAAAACAAGTGTCATTGTTGCTGAGTGCAATAGATGGAAGAGCATACAGTGTGCATTGAGGTTTAACTGCTCCAACCAAACCAGCCGAAATGAGCAGGGACATTTAGAACCGAAACTAATGTTGATTGTCAAAACCATTGCAGTACACCTTAGGTTCCGTAAGTGGAGTCCATTTCAGCTTAAGGTCTGGATTGAAGTGATTGTCCAAGCATTGTCAGTTCAATGATGGGCTTAGTGAGGCCCTAAGAGATTGTTTAGTTTGTGGAATATTACAAGAAAGCATTCAAATACAGCTCCTAACTGAAGCACAACTCATATTTAAAAGAACAGTTGATATAGCTGTATCATTGGAAGTAGCAGCTAGAGAAACAATGGAGTTGTAGTCAGGGATGACAGTGAACATCAACAAAAAGTTGCCTGACTCAACAAATTGTGTTACTGTTGTGGTAGGGGCTCACACACAGCAGACTAAAGATTAAACTTGCTGAAAATGTAACAAAGTAGGACACATCCAAAGAGCACGACAGGCAGACAAAAATAAATGTACCATACAGGGACGAGAAAAAGATAAAATGTCAAGTTGAAGTTTCAAAAAGAGCACTAATCTGCATGCTGTTGATGAAAAACCTAATAATGATGAGAGTGACACAGAACTGAGTAGCCTTAAGATTTACCATGTGAAAACTAACAAGAGACAAGCAATATGGCTTACACCAGAAGTGAATGACAAATTAATTAAAATGGAATTGGATACTGGCTTGGCTGCTTCAGTCATTCTACAAAATGAGTTTGAATATCATTTCAAAGATATTGAACTGAAGCCTGCAGATATCCAGCTAAGAATTTGTAATGGAGAATTACATTCGCAACAGGAAAATACAACAACCAACAAGCTAGATTGGGCTTGTATGTGGTAAAAACAGGAGGGCCAGCATGGTGGGCTGTGACTGGCTGAGACAAATACAACTTGATTGCAGATCCATCTACCAATTGCATGTCACATCCCCTGCAATAATGTCATCTGAAAGTGAATTAAGAAGGGTACTGGATAATAGCACAGCAGTGTTAAAGGGTGGCACTGGAAAACTCAAACATATCAATAGTAAAATAGTGTTAAAGGAAAATGCCACAGCTAAATTTTACAGAGCCCGTCCAGTCCTTATATCATCCGTGATAAAGTAGCAGTGAGCTAGATCGCATGGAGGCTGAAGGAATTACTTCCAAGGTTGAATGGAGTCCACAGGCAATGCCAGCGGTCCCAAATTCCATGAATAATGCATCTCTCAGGATCTGTGGTGATCTTAATGGCAGCATCATCCCAGTACTGAAAATAGATCAATACCCTCTGCACAGGATAGAGGATATCTTTGTAAAATGTTCTGGAGAAAAATGCTTCAGCAATGTGGACTTAGCTGAGACCTACCTACAGATAGTGTTGGAAGGAGAAGCTAAAGTGCTTCTCATCATAAACACTCACAAGGGGCTTTATCGCTTTAATAGGTTTTATTTTGGACCAACATCTGCACTCCAAAGCTATGGACCAGGTGCTGCAAGGCTGCCCAGGCACTCAGTGTTACTTGGTTGACATCATTGTTACCAGTGAAGGTGACAAAGAACATTTGTCTCAAGACTGTGTTAAAAAGATAAGAAGATAGCGAGCTCACAGCTTGATGCAACAAGTGTGAATTCTCCAAACCAAGTATCGCTGACTGGGTTATACCATTGACGCACACCCGTGCTGAGAGTGGTGGTGGATGCCCTTGAGCCCAAAGAACATGTCACAGTTATAGTCCTTTTTAGGGTTTGTCAATTACTATAACAGGTTCCTGCCAAACCTGGCTGTTGTGGTCCACCACTTGAACTCATTACTACAGACCGAGAAGAAATAACAATGGACAAAGGAGTGAGGTGGCTTTCCAAAGGCAAGGGAAAAGGTGATCTCAGACATTGTACTCACAGATTATGATTCTCATCATCCAGTGAAACTTGTCTATGATGCTTCACATTGTGGTATTGGTGCAGTCCTATCACATCTTATGAGTGATGGAAGTGAACGCCCTATAGCCTTTTCATCAAGTTCCTTTAATGCTGCAGAGAAATATTATGGACATTTTGACAGAGGGGCCTTGAATCTGGTTTGGGACGTAAAATGTTTCAGCCAGTACCTGTATAGGAGAGAATTTACCCTCATTACTGATCATCAACAACCAGTATCTATTTTCAATCCACAGAAGGGAATTCCACTAACAGCAGTTTCAGGAATGCAGAGATGGGCTTTGTTTCTTGGAGTACACAATTTCAAGATCAAATTCAAGAGGACAGCTGATCATGGAAAATGAAATACCTGAACAATTTACAAAAGTGGTACTCCTCTTGACCAACTCTCCCTTATGCAAATCAAAAGTCTCCCCATTACGGCAGAGATGATCCAAAGGGAAACCAGAAAGCACCCCAGACTCTCTCAGGTCTATATGGCTACTCAAAATGGCTGGAATGTACCGCAGAAATTCCAGTTTCCCCCATTTTTACCACAATCAATGATCTCACTTTAAGGACTCGTTATCTTGTTATGTCATGCTCCTGTTATTTATTGCTATTTACAGGTATTTATATTTGCATTTACAGTTTGTTGTTCCTGTTTACAGTTACTTTTCTACAATTTGTTGAATATGCCTGCAGGAAAAGGAATCTCAGAGTTGTATGTGGTGACGTGTATGTACTCTGATAATAAATTGAACTTCACTAGTGCTGGAATGAACTCGCCCTTGGCGGAGTTGCCTTATGTGGGGATTGAAGGTTGTTGTAACATCCAAGCTGAGAGTGGAAGTGTTGGAGGAGTTACTGGCTGGTCATCTAGGCATGGTCAAAATGAAAGCCTTGGCTCAAAGCATAGTCTTGTGACCTGAGATCAACAGATCAAGTAGCCTGCCATGCACTGTTCAGGATGCCAACATGTCCAGAAGATGCCAAGAGCAGCACCTCTCCATCCCTGGGAATGACCTGCATTGCCCTGACAGAGGATGTGGATTTTGCCAGATTATTCATGGGCATAAATTTCTTGGTAATCATGGATGCAGCTATAAATTGGCCAGAAGTATTTCCAATAGCCTTCACTATAGCCTCGCATACCATTAATGTGTTGGGAAGCCTCTTCTCAAGGGGTGGTGTTCCAGAGCACTTAGTGACTATGGACCACAGTTTGTTGTGGAACAGTGTCAATCATTCTTGAAAGTGAATGGAATAAGAAATTTTACATCTGCACCATACCACCCAGCTACAAATGTCTTGGCAGACAAGTTTGTCCAGAATCTGAAGAACACACTGCGAACAATGTCAGCAGAACACAATGGGCTAACACTGAATCAGCAGCTCGCCATTCTCCTCCTTGCATATCGCAGTGCAGCGCACACTCTACAAACAACTCACCCGCTATGCTGCTCTTGGGTCATCCCTTACACTCACTCTTGGATCTTCTCAAACCCAGTCTCAGAAGGAGTATGCAGGACAAACAGCTGAGACATATTGAGGAGTTTTGAAGTTTCACTCCTGGGTGAGCAGCCCTGCTGAGGGACTACAGAGGTGACCAAAAGTGGGTACTCAGAAAGTTTAAGGGCTGAACTGCACCTCTCCAAAACAGTGGAGATTGCCTCTGATGTCATCTGGAGACAACACATCGAGCAATTGGGGAGAGCCGAGTCAATTGTTAGAGAAGAAAGGTGTTCAGAGCTGTCAGAACCACTTCCCGCAGTCCCAGAGACAACTCCTACAACCACCATGGAGGAGGCTTCAAAATTTGAGATTGTTTCACAGCCACAAGTCTCACCTGCCAAGCAGAGTGACCCCACCTCATCAGGAAAGATGCTATCCCACAAGAGTAAGAAATCCTCCATTGTGATTAAATCTATAGCCTGAATGGTACAATTTAAGATTTACTATGCCATGGATATCTGTATATAGTAGTTGCATTATATAGTATACTGTGTATATAGTTGAGATGTATTCTATATTAAGTTGGAGTTTATACCTAAGAAGGGAAGAGTGTACTGTATTTAATATTTCAGTAATATTTGAATTATATTGTAAATATACTTGATTAAACATTCTTCGTTGGAGTTCGTAATTCATTATTGGTTATATGTAAGAACTACCATACGTGAATGGCACATGACATTATGCCACCAGTACATATGTGAGTGCCTCACTAATAGAAAAATGACCTGAACCTCTTTCCCAGCTCTTGGCTTTTTCTTTCAATTTGTTTCTGGCGCTACAAAACAGAACTGCAAGGAGCACTTAGGTATCTAGCTGTTTGCTGTAGACCCTAGGCATTCACATTCTTAGGTGGCACAACAGCGGGAAGAGGGGACAACACTTCCAAAAATATTCGTATTAAGTAAGTAGAAGTTATGAGTGGGACAGGAAAACAAAACTCTCAGAAATGTAATGTGGTTGGAGAAGTTTTAAATATCTTCTGTGGACTAAATAGTGAGAAGTATAGTTAGTTCTTATTATCACTAAGAGCTGGGAGCATACAGTTTCTGTGTTTGTCAACAAAGAAAACCATATTCCACTAATGTCTCTAGCATACTTGTTAAATAATCAAATATTCCCTATAATACTTTTAAAATATTTACATGCCTTAATAAGTAAATGTTTAAAAACCTGAAGGCAAATGATATTAATTAATTAATGGAACGGTACATGATAAGTACTGCAGATGTTTTGGGTAATGCAGCAAATTTTAGTGGGTGCTTAAAAATACCAGAAAAACTGTAAGTCGGCAACCACTGACCTGCAAGCAGAAAGCTTGAATCCAATGAAACATTCTCTTGCCTGGATGACAGAGAATACAAGCTAAGTTAAGAGCAAAAAGGACGTTTATTATCAGTACCACATTCGGAATAAATCGAAAATAAAGAATGCAGAGAAAACTCGAGGAAGAATATAGGATAATATGGTAATTTATATAAAAAGGAACTCAAAACCTTTTACAAATGGATAAAAAAGGCAGTTCAATGATTGGTGAGAACAACTAGGAACAAACATTAATACAGTACAGGAAGATGACTCATGAATGAATAATTCCTTCTTGACAAAAGAATCAGATGAAGTTAATGAAAGTAGGAAAGGAGAGCAATGGGAGTGGTAG
This sequence comes from Hypanus sabinus, assembly GCF_030144855.1. Taxonomy (NCBI): domain Eukaryota; kingdom Metazoa; phylum Chordata; class Chondrichthyes; order Myliobatiformes; family Dasyatidae; genus Hypanus; species Hypanus sabinus. Next base: position 155,092,474 of record NC_082711.1, on the reverse strand, counting down.
TTGCAGATATACAGTAGATTGCGGTTACTTAGACCATTGGTTAATTGAGGCAGCCACTTATCTGAGACAAAGAACAAAAACATAATTAAGAAAATAGCCTGGATTGCCTTTGTTTATTAGGGCTGCTTAAATGGAGCAGGAGATTGTTTCCAAATAGTTTCGGTCTAGGATCAGAAACGTGCATTTGTGTGACTGTTAAATACTACACCATGCTTGGAGTGAACAGTTTTTAAATAGCGTCGGTTGTGTGTGCTTGTGTTTAAAAAGCAATGACTTTTGTCACTGATAGTTGGCAAGAAATAAGCAGTAAGACAATGCAGAACTGTCTTGCTTCCTGTGGTTTCAAGCATTCAGGCTTGGAGATGCCCGAAACAGCTGGGAGTGAAAATGAAATCATTTCACTACTTCAACAAGTTCTGAACTGTGAAGAATTTGAAAGCATCGACAATCACCTTAAATGTTATGATGAAAATGAAGATTTGAAGGATGCAAGCATCAATAGAATTGTATGAAGGCAGTCCAATGTCTACACCTGGTGTCTCCGCTGGTTTTGTTCATTTACATTCAATCAAAACAACACTGGATGAATTCCTCCATCAAAAAATATTTGGAAATATACAGTTTTATAGTGCTGTATTGTATTGATAGTGTTACAATTTGTTTTGTATTTCACTTAAATACATAATTCATTACTCAGTCAAATGGTAGTTTAATTTTGTATATCTTTTTTAACTATTTCCATGACATTTGGCTAATTGGGAGAGCTGCTCACTTGATCCAAAATATACTGGTCCCAATGTGTCCCAGTTTACTGGAATCCACTGTATTTGATAAGACACACTTGAAATGAATACTCACCTGGCACAAAGCAATTATCTGTGGAATCTAGGGAAAATTAAGATGGGCATAGCTGCAGTGCTGATGCAGTTTTAATATTTATTTTGGATATTATAGAGATGCTAAAAACTTGAAAATGATAATGTGGATTAGAAAGGGAGAGAGGTATAATACATAACTACAGTGTCTTTTGTGGGAATACTAATAGAGATGATTATTAAGAACAATTAATTTTCTGTTAGAGACTCATAAAGGGGAAATGTTAACAAAATTTGTACAGTAATATTGGACATGCATGTCTTCAAAAGGCCTTTGATGATGTACATATAATCAGTTTATGTCAAAAATAGATGTGTATGCTGTTAACTGGGTATTGCATAATTATCTCAAAGATGAACTTTTCTGACTGGGGAGAACTATACACTGTTGGAACATTAAAAGTTGCTATTGAAATCATTGTTCATTCTGACATGTGATAACGATGGTCAGGTATACAGAATATAAAACTTGGCAGTTTGTATACAGTTTTTCCAGTATAAAATTCAAGCAGAATAGTACATTGTAGCTGCAAATGATAAGATTATAAACATATTTTAGTGTGTCATTCCTTGTTACAAATAGCTTTGGATTTGTTTTTCATTGTTTAAGCCATATAGTAATACAATTATAATAAAAATAGAAAATGTTGGAAATACTTAACAGGTCAAAATCCTTTTCTCCTTCTGAATGTGCTGCTTGACCTGCTCAGTATTTTCAGAGTTTTCTGTGTTTTAGTTCAGATTTCCAGCTTTGAAGGATTCAATGATGGATTCTGCTTTCTTGAGGATACCTTTGATGGTGGGGAGGGTAGTGCCAGTGGTAGAGCTGGTTGGGTCTGTAACGCTCCACAGCTTTTTGCAACCCTGTGCTTTAGAGGCTCCATACCAGTCTGTAATGCAACCAGTCAGAATGCTCTGCATCATACATTTGTAGATATTTTTAAGGATTTTTGGTGATATTACCAAATCTCCTCAAACTTTTAAATTTGTTAGGAGTCTCTACATGTATGATTCTCTCCTCACTGAAAGTTAGTGAGTGAAAACTCTGAAACTAAGTGAAAACTGTGCTTTAAAATGGTGGCAGATTCACAGAGACTCAAGTTTAATCCTGACCTTGAGTGCTGTCTGTGTGGAATTTGCAAATTCTACTTGTGAAAGTGCAAGTTCCCTCTACACCAATGAAGTGCAGGCTGATGGGTTAACTGGCTGCTGTTAATTAGCCCCAGTGTGCGGTTAAGTGGTAGATTCTCGGAGCGAGTTGATGAGAAGTTGGTGTTGTTACTTGAACAAAGTCACTGCTGAGACACCGAAGTTAATGGATATAGAAGTGTTTTATTCAGCAAAAAAGAGCCACAGGCATGATATTGAGACACACTTGGAAGAGACGGCCTGCCCAACCCAATATTACATGACATTTTTATATGCTAAAGATCAAAGGTTACAGCAGGACAATTTTATAGTTATGATGAATCTACAATGCTTCCTATAAATCACATATAGTTTTCAAACACCTCCTTTTTGCAGCCACACCCCAACCATCCAAAATGAATTTTAATTCCCACCGACTCCGAGCCACATTCATGCATATGTGGGCTTCTCCAGTCAAATGGAAGGTCTTTGTTCATGGAGTTTTTATTTAAATTCAATCTATGATCCACATTCAGACCTGGAGAAGCACTGGTGTGGTCAATGCACACCAAAGATCGATCGAAACTTTATGTGGTTGCAATTTGCTCATTGTTTAGCCAGAAGCACTAACATCCCTGTCATAATGAAGCCATGGTGAAATTGCAATTCATCCTGTTTCAAGGGAAAGTTGAAAGACTCTGTGAAGCTGTACCACCACAGGGGAAACTTTGCAGTTGCCAGAACGTACTGAGATCTGAGCTCGCATTACTAAATAGTTGAAACATTAAGCGTACAGTATAAACTGAGTTTCTGATAGATACTGCCAACTAGCAGTGTTCGATGCCAGCAATATCCACTCATAAAATTCACCATTATATCTTTTATGTGGGATTTCAGCTTTCCTGAAGCTGCCAAATTTGAACCAATTTCTTTAACTGCTGACTGCATGGTTCCAATTTTGTATTTGATTGCAAGAATTGTGCATGTGTTTTGAATAAATGCTCCCCATTGTAACCATAAGCATTCAAGATTGATTAATTTCTGTTAAATATTAGAGAAAAATAATTTTATCCTTAGCTTGTGTATAGAAATAAATACCTTGCTATGATATACACTTAGTGGCAACTTTATTAGGTACACCTGTACACCGGCTCATTAATGCAAATATCTAATCAATCAATCATGAGGAGGCATCTCAATGCATGAAAACATGTAGACATTGTCAAGAGGTTCAGTTGACATTCAGACCAAATATCAGAATGGGGAAGAAGTGTAATCTAAGTGACTTTGATCGTGGAATGATTGTGGGTTCATATGTACTGGAAGTGACATTAAACAATCCTGTGAACTTGATTATCTCAGACACTTTTGATCTCCAGGGATTTTCACACATAACAGGCTCTAGAATGCATGGAAGATGGTGTGATAAACAAACAAAAAAATCCAGTGAGCAGCATCTCTGTGGGTGAAAACACCTTGTTAATGAGAAAGGTCAGAGGAGAATGGACAGACTGCTTCAAGTTGACAGGAAGCAATAGTAACGCACATAGCCACACATTACAACAGTGGTGTGCAGAAGAGCATCTTAGAACACATAACATGTCAAACCTTGAAGTGGATGGGCTACAGCAGCAGAAGACCATGAATTTACACTTGGTGGCCACTTTATTAGTGATAGGAGGTACTTAATAAAGTGGCCACTGAGTGTATTTGCCATAGCAGGTAAAACAATGAGAAATGCATTTAATTTTAACTTTTGCCAATGTAAAATGGGTAAAGATGCCCATTATATATCCAGCCAATATTTCATTTAACATTTGTAAAGGCAAAGATATCTGAAAGCAGAATTCAGTCAATAATATAGGACATCTGGTTGACTAAGATGGCGCCGGCATACTCTGTGGGCTGCAGAGAACTGTACCAGTTTTCCTCTTAAATATAATATTTTTGAACTGCTTTCACTGCAGTCTGGGCATGTAAACTTCCTCTTAACAATGGACTACAAAACTACATCAATGATCTTCGGATCTCATGTTCAACGGTTAAGTGCGGAGCAGTTGAGCGCAACACCCTTAAAGGTCAATGCCGTGGCCAGAAATGTGGCAGCAGAGGTGGAAGCGCAGGGGGATGAGGCCTCCTCTACCCACCATCTTGTTGGCGAATGTACAGACACTGGAAAATAAGATTGATGATCTCAGGGCAAGGCTGCTGTTTCAGAGGCAGATGAGGCAGATCTCAATTGCTTGTTGAATTGTGACTTGGTTAACAGCAAACATGCTGGAAGGACCAGAAGGTTTTACGATTTTCAGAGTGGATTGAACCTCAGATTCTGGTAAGGATAAAGGTGGCAGCATATGCTTTTTAAACTATTTTTGTTGGTGCACGGACGTTGGGATTATGTCAACTTTTTGTTCCCTTGACATAGAACAAATAATGGTTCAAAGTAGACTCTTCTACCTGCCTCAAGAGTTCTCATCTGTGATCCTGACTGCAGTTTACATACCTCCAGCAGTCGTTTATAAACAAGCACTTGCAAAACTACACGGTGCTTTCTGTAAACAAGAAATGGCCCGTCCTGACGCATTTCAAATTATAGTCAACAATTTTAAACAAGCCTGTTTGAAGAAAACCCTGCCCAATTATCACCAGCACATAAGTTGTTGCACCAGAGGTCTCAATTTACTAGACCACTGCTACACTGCAATAAGGAATGCCCATCGTTTCGTTCCAAGACCACATTTTGGCAAATTGGACCATTTGGTTGCCCTCCTACTACCTGCATACAAACAGAACCTAAAGAGCAAGGCTCCAGAGATCAAGACAACCAAGAGGTGATCATGGGAGGCAGAGGAACGGTTACAGGATTGCCTTGAGTGAGTGGTCTGGGCCGTGTTCAAGAATTCATCTGAGGACCTGAATGACTACACCAGGGTCATTACAGACTTCATTAAAACAGCTGTGAACGAGTGTGTCCCCATGAAATTGTTCAGGGTTTTCCCCAATCAGAAACCCTGGGTGGACAATGAAATCTGGAGCCTGCTGAGAGCCAGATCAGAGGCATTCAAGTCTGGAGATCAAGAAGGCGACAAGAGGTGCAGATCTGATCTCCAGAACGCCATCTCTCGGTTGAAGTGGAGATTCCGGACCAGACTGGAATCAACAAAGGATTCTCGACAGCTGTGGCAGGGTTGGAATGCCATAACCTCTTACAAAGATAAACCTTGCCACAAAGGGGACAGCAGAGCTTCACCTCCAGATGAGCTCAATGCCTTCTATGCTCACTTTGAGCACCAGAACAGGGAGGAACCATCGCGCACCCCCTTGTTTCCCGATGCTCCTTTGGACTCAGTATCTGAAGATGAGATGCAGACTGCCCTCACAAGAGTGGGTCCAAGGAAAGCATCTGGTCTGGACAGAGTACTTGGCTGAGTACTGAAGACCTGTGCTGACGAACTGACTGGTGTATTCATAGATATCTTCAACCTCTCACTCCAGCAGTGTATGGTACCCACCTGCTTCAAACAGGCTTCAATCATAGCAGTGCCCAAGAAGAGTATGATAACCTGTCTAAATGACTAATGTTCAGTGACACTTACATCCACAGTGATGAAGTATTTTGAGAGGCTGGTGTCGAAACATATCAGCTCTTGTCTGAGTGTCAACTTGGATCCACTCCAGTTCACCCACCGAAGCCAAAGGTCCGCAGCAGATGCTATCTTGTTGGCTCTTCACACAACCCTGGACATCTGTACAGCAAAGGTGCATACATCAGGATGCTCTTTATTGATTACCTCTCAGCATTTGACACCGTCATCCTCTCAAGACCTGGGCCTCAATATCCCCTTGCACAACTGAATTAAGATTTCCTCACTTGTAGATCTCAGTCGGTTCAGATTTGCAAAAACATGTCCTCCACAGGAGCACCACAGCGATGTGTGCTTAGCCCACTGCTCTACTCACTCTACACCCTATGACTGTGTGGCTAAGTACAGCTCCAACACCATATACAGGCTTGCTGATGACACTACCGTTGTGGGCTGTATCGAAGGAGGTGATGAATCAGTATACAGGAGGGAATTGAAAAGTTGGCTGAGTGGTGTAATAACAACAACCTCTCACTCAATGTCAATAACACCAAGGAACTGTTTGTAAACTTCACGAGGGGGAAACCAGAGGTCCATGAGCCAGTAATCAGAGGTGGAGAGGGTCAGTAACTTTAAATTCCTGGGTGCCACCATCTCAGAAGACCTGCCCTGGACCCATCATATAAATATAATTGCAAAGAAAAGCACAACAGTGGCTCTACATCTCAGGAGTCTACAGAGATTTGGCATGTCATCAAATACCTTGTCAAGCTTCCATAGATGTGTGGTAGAAAGTGTGTTGATTGGCTGCATTATGGCCTGGTATGGGAACACCAATGCCTTTGAGTGGAAAATCCTACAAAACGTAGTGGATTCAACTTAGCACGTCAAAGAGAAAACCTCGTCTACCATTGTGTACATCTATGTGAAATGTTGGCATAGAAAAGCAGCATCCATCATCAAAAATCTTCACTACCCAGGCCTTGCTCTTTTCTCACTGCTGCCATCAGGTAGAAGGTACAAGAGCCTCAGAACTCGCACCACCAGGTTCAGGAACAGTTACTACCCCTCAACCATTAGGCTCTTGAACAAAAGGGGATAACTACACTCACTTAAGAACTCTGTTATATTGTTATTTCATACTATTTATTTATTATCTACATTTGCACACTTTGTTTACAGTTTACAGTTCCTGATGTTTACAGTTTACAGTTACTGATTTATAGATTTGCTGAGTATGCCTGCATATATGCTTGTATTTAGTGACATGTATGTACTCTGATCATAAATTTTACTTAGGACTTTGAACTAAGCAGAATGTGTATGGAGATCAACAGGATGAGGACAATCTGCTGCATAATGTATGCTATGTCATTTTAATCCAGGGGCATCCTAATAAAGGTAGTAATTTCCTGTAGGCAAGCAGTAATCCCCATATTTCACCTTTCCCAAACTACAGATTTAGCAATATATAGATTAAAATAAGGATATGAGATATAAAAATAAAGGTTAGCTTTTTTTTGTCACATGTACATCCAAAGTATAGCAAAATGCATTGTTTGCTTCAAAACTAGTCAGCAAGGTTTGTGTTGGCACCCCACAAGTGTCACCGCGCTTCACACACCAACAAAGCATGCCCACAGTTTACTAACCTGAACTGTATGTCTTTGGAATTTGGGAGGAAACCCGAGCACCGAGAGGAAACACACGCTGTCACAGGAAAAGCTCTTACTGACAGTGGCGGGAATTGAACACTGATCTTATAGCTGGCAGTGTAATAGCAAGCATTACGCTAATGGCTACTCTTTTGTGCCACCCTACCACATAGGAGCAGGGGTAAGCCTTGTGCCCTTCTAAACTGCTCTGCCATTAAATAAGATGTATTTGATCTTGGCCTCAGGCCTACTTTCCTGCTTGTCCCTTATAATCGTTGTCTCTCCTATCGACCCATAATCTATCTCAGTCCTAAGTATGTTCTAAGTCTCCATCAAAGGGAATTCTGAAGACTCTTGGCAAACTGCTGAAAGAAATCACTCCTGTATCAGTCATCTCTTGTTTCACAACCCCTCCCCAAATCAAGGGGAAATATCTTCCAAACAAATACAATACCTCGACAAGGCACCTCAAAATCTTATAAATTTCTCACTCTTGCAATTTCCAATGATTATAAGGAGATGTTCAATCTCTCCTCAGAAGATAACCCTTTCATTCCTAGGAATCTACCCAGTTTATCAGAACGTCCACCATTAAAGATGATTAGGAGTCATAAATTGTGTGCAGTAAACCAGGTATGATTTCGCTAATGCCCCTACAGTTGTTGTAAGATTAATTTTCTGTTATACACCATCACCTTTGCAATAAATGCTGACATCACATTTCCCTTTCTAATTATTACCATAAGGCCATATATAATATGTTTATGAAAGGCAAAATCCTTTGAAAGAGCTTCAATTTGTTACTGCAGCATTCCCAGAACCTTGAATACAGTAGCTTCAAAGTCAAACCGAGCTATCGTGCAAAGTGCTATATTTGGAAACTGTGGTGTTGATCATTTATGAATATCAAATTGAATTATCTGCCATTTTGCTGCTTGCGTAGTTAATTGTTCAGCATTCCTATCATTCAGTTAAGATCATCTAAAAAGGAACAGAGATTGCAGGCTGTTTTAAAGCTAGTTAAAAAGCCACAGCCTCTGAAACAACTGTGTCAGCCGTTTTGTGTCTTCATCTGACTAGTGCGTAAGCGATGACTAAGTTGAATACAACCTACGGTACATTCCTTTCTAAAGACCGGTTATTAAATTAATACTGGATTGAAAAATATAATGGTGATCTCCAGAATGTCAGGCAGAGAAGAAAGACCACTTCCCCCCCCCCCACAAATCTTTTAATGCTTTCTTCCTGAAACATACCTTGTGTGATGTTAATGTTATTGTGTAATTAAGATGTTACACAAGCCTTTATTTGGCATATGAGCTTATTACACAATTTGCCATCTGTGGCACATACAGTGAAATCATTTTATAACTTGGATTGTAACAGAAACCCCTGCCTTCAACTTATTGTTTTTGTGTCAGAGTTGATGCAAATATTTGAGCGGCTGCCATTTATTTAACGCTTCTATGACTACAGTTGTGAAATGGTATTGACTCTTCAGTAAAATTCAAATGATTCAGATTTGTTTTGTCAGATTTTGTATTTATGTATTTGATTTATTTCAGTAAATGTCTGTGCTTTAACACATATGAAAGAGAGAGCACCAAACTATAATTGAGTAATAGAACTCATTTATAAACTGTGTTATTAAAGGTTATTTTTCTATGCATGCCAGAGACATTTATTAACCCCTCAGAAATCGTATCTTGGAGATGACCTTTGACCTGTAATCCCTACAATGTGCAACTCATTCTCTGTGCGCATCATTTTCACTCATCTGTGTATGAACTTCCTCCCACTCCTTGAGATACTGCCACTTCCAACACTGGATGTACATACTTAACACCTCTATATTCTCACCTCAGCCGTTTTCTCTCACTTTCTATTCACTGCTACAGCTACCACCTCCTCACCCTGGACAGGGACTTTCCCCCCCCCCCCCACTCTGTTGCTTGGTTTCCATATCTGGAAAACAAACATGGCTGCGCAGTCCATTGCTTTACTTCCTATTCAATTTTCTAATTAGAATATATATTACAGAACAATAGTTTGCAGGAACAGCCTAACTGAACTATTAAGCTAATTCTCTTCTGCCTGTACATGATTCCTATCCCTTAACTCCCTGATTATTCATGTGTCTATCTAATGGCCTCTTAAATGCCATAATTGTATCTGGTTCCACTACTCCCCTGGAAGCCCATAATTAACAAATGAATGCAGATCAAAAATAGTCAGCTGGCCTAATTCTATATTCACTGTTAACTTCTACTCTGTGCCTTTGGTGTCCATATTCTATTTTAATGCTTAATACCTTTGTTTATCATATTAATCCGTGAGAACTATTAGTGATGTGGACCTGTGATGAAGGATATCTATGGTCAAACGTCAGGGCAGCAGACCAGTGAGGACAAGGGCTGGTGGCCCACGTCTAGGTCAGTGAGTTGTTCCAAGACTGGCGTTGTGTGTGTGCAGAATGTAGGTGGCCCCCTATCTACGTGAGTGAGAGCAACTGGAGTTCAAGGCCTAGTGTTCGAGGTCCCATCACTGGTGAGTTCAAAGTTCGAGGCCTGAAGTTCAGGGTCCTCATCGGTTGTCATTGATGAATCCTAGGGTTGAGGCCAGAGAAAGAAGTTTGAAGGCCAATCAGAAGTCCAGCAGTTGAGGCTGACAGCCAAAAATCTTGGTCTGCAAGTCTGCTGAAGGAAGCCCAATGTCAGCAAATCTGAGTCCATTGGAGGCTAGAAGCCCAGGAAAGGCCTTGGGGGGGGGTGGGGGTGGTGTGTGTGTGTGTGTGTGTGTGTGTGTGTGTGTGTGTGTGTGTGTGTGTGTGTGTGTGTGTGTGTGTGTGTGTGTGTTGTCCGGTTGTCTGTGCGGGTGGGTAGGAGCTTATTATGCTGTTGCTGTTGTTCTTTTGTTGTTGCTTGTGTGTTCTGTAAACATGGTGGACATAGTGCTTTGGTTCTGGTATGTGTGGTGACACTTGTGGGCTTCCCCCAGCATATCCTTAGGTTGTTTTGATTGATCATGCAAACAACACATTTCACCATATGCTTTGATATGCATGTGATAAATAAGTGAATCCGAATCTAATACAATATTAATAAGTCTCATTAAAATCTATGGACAAGAATGTCTATAACTGGTTTAATATTCTCCTATTAAGTAATTCAGAATTTGTGCCGATCTCTTGGAAGGTCACAATTTATTGGCTATCCCCAATCAACCTTGTGAAGGTAGTAGTAAACTGACTTGTATTTAAAATACTCAATCAGTGCTGTTTTGTCAGAATTCAGTGTATTGACCTGTAATAATGAAGGAACACCAATAGTCAAAATGGAGTGGATTTGGGTTCTGCAGTCCATGAAATCCCAAATGTCTCAGTTCAAAGGTGGTGAGTTTGCAAGATGCTGTTGAAAAAGCTTGAACGATTTGGTACAGTGCATTTCCTAGTTGTTATAGTGATGTGTTTGGTGCTAGTGGGTACCAAGTTCAAACTGGATTGGATGTGAATTAAGTGGGCTGCTATCTGTTTGAAGCTGGTCCTAAGCAGGCAAGTGGAAATATTCCATCAGATCCCTCCCTTGCTGAAGATATGTAGGGAGTAGTCCCAAGGAACATCTGTATCAATATCTTGGGGCTAAGATGATGAACCTCCAGCAACTTCAACCACCTCAACTTGTTTGACTGTCTCATTCTGAGTTTTCCCCTTGATATCCAATGGCTCCAGTTTAACACACATTTGATAGCATTTACACAAATTGAATTTGTACAACTTTTTGTGGAGAGTATATGTCAAGGAAATCTTCAACATATCTAGATGCGCTTCAGTATTGTCACTTTCCGGAGTAGCTTAACTGGAGGTATGATCTGGTGGCACCCTAAGAAAACAGAAAATTGGAGGACCCTACATCCATTGAAAGGAAAGGGAATTGTTATATTTGGAGCACTTTTGTGGAAGAACCTACAGTAGGCCATATGGACCCGTTCAGAACCCACAAGTACAGAGTGGAGACAGGTCATCCTCAAAGCTGATGGATTACCTAAGAAGAAAGAGCCTGGAGCATAAATTTTCAGTATTACAGCCATATGGTCCTATATTCAGTACATCCAGCTGTTTCTTGATATTAGGTGGAATGAATCAAACTGGGAGAAAACCGGATTTTTCCGTTGTTAGAGCCTCAGGGGAATGCTGAGATGAGGTGGATTGTGGATCATTGACTCTACAATTCCAGCTAAAGATGGCTGCAAACACAGCACTCATGCTTAATAGGATTATCATACAACTGGAAAATAGAAGATCAAACACATTGTAACAAATCATAGGACTGCACATGAATATGAATTTGATATTTGTGATTCATTTGCACTGTTTAAAATGTTGCATTTTGTTCTTCATTACTTCTTCCCCTCGACCCCAAAACGTCGCCAATTTCAAAACTATCCTGCGCAAATTGACTTATTTTGCCGCATTTTACACTTTTTCATTATCTTTGTAATGGAAACCTCTGAAGAAAAGCCAAATTCTCAGTAAAAGTCACAACCAAATCTATGTAGAGGGATAAAATGGGGAAATACAAATGACTGTAATACCAAAGTAATGGAAAATTCCTTTCAGAAGCATTGCAAAGAAAGGGAAGAACCCCGACAGAATTCCATAACAGGCGAAAAGGCTGCAGGCTAATTGACTAAGAATTGTTGCATAATGCTATATTGGTAATTAACATTTGAGTAATTGATCTTGGCTAACCAAAAGAAATGTTTAATATTTCAGAGTACATCCTATATCAGACTTCTATTTCACTGCCTTTAAATGTTTTATTTTAGAATCATACTTTTTTGAGTTGCTGCCATTGTGAACTGAACTAGTATGAACTGAACATTATGAACTAAAGGCATGGAGAATTGAATTCAAATCCCATCATGGGGACTGTTGAATTTAAATTTAGCTAAATGTAATGATTTTTATATTTATATAATTATATATTCTGAAAAGCTATTGTCAGTATTGATCATCATGAAACCACAGGAAGTATGTTAAAAGCTTAACTGTTTTACTATTGTCTTTTATAGAAGATCCTCTGCTGCTATTACTTGGTTTGGCCTGAGTGTATTTCTAAATGGACGTGGTATGGTGGCTGTGAGCCCACAGCTCCAGGGACCCAGGTTTAATTCTGACCTTGGGTGTAATCTGTTAGGTTCCCCATGACAGCGTAGCTCTCTTCCAGGTGCTCTGGGTTCCACTCACGTCACAACAATGTGCTGAAGGGTTAACTGGCAACAGCAAATTACCCCTCCGTAAACATATCAAAGAGGAATTGACGGGCAAGCCCAGAGCAATGTAGTTGATTGCTTACTGACTGCTGATTTGGCTGGCAAACTACTCAAACTATATCAAATTTCTTGTTTGAGTTTAGAAAAAATTAGAAGTGTGGTTTTTGAACCTTCAGTTAAATTTGAAGAAACTTGGAGACCTTTTATTCAACATTTTCATATGAGTTGAATTGTCTTTTCCTAAAGCTTACTTATATTATCCTTAATCAATTGGATGGAGGTTCGGAGTTATTGGCACTACTGTATATGTACTTAATATTATTCAATGGCCCATGTTGGTTGGTGGTTTTTTTTTTGCTTTTTTTTCCCCTCTTTTTTTAGGGGTTTTTCTTTTTTTTTCTCTTTTTACTTCTTTGTTCATTATTTTTCTGGGTTTGAGAGGTTATATATTTTTATTATTACATATCTGAATGTCTATTTAAACTATTAATTATGTACTCTCAAACATTTTGTATTCATGTTTCATTTATGTTTGTTTAAAACTAATAAAAAGATTTAAAAAGAAAAGAAAGAAATCCAGGGAGTGTCTTCTCTTACCATAGGACAGAACCAATAAAAGCTGTGATGCAGCCATTTTGCATTAAGAGAAAGTGATCTTGAAACTCCTTAACATTGACTCTGGACACCATGAAGATTAAATGGGATATATTCAGAATAGAACTGCCAACCCTAACCTAAGCTGTGGACCATCAACCACTGTACCTACTGTAACTACTGTGTAGACTAGAACTGTATCTACACTGACCTATTAACTCACAATAAGGAATTCCCATCAGTTTCCCATTATTGTGAATGAGTCAAGCTATGTCTCCTTCCAACAAACATCTCTATAGTCACTGTTGATTAGACATGCCTCAAAAAGTCTGAACAGGTCAGAGGCTGGGTTTTCTATAATGAGTGAATCAGCTTTTTCCCCCCTAGAACCATTCTGCATTTTAAGGGCACACTTTAGGAGTACTGTCCACTTGCCTGCATGAATGCAGCTTCAGAAGAATACATGACCCATTTAATTGGCTCCTGAAACACTACCCTGAAATCGATAACCTCTACTGCCAATGCACCAAGGTTTTGTGTGCACCATTGCACAACATACACCTGGTGTACAGCATCCTGAAAGTGATAACACTAGTGGATAGGGTGGTAAAGAAGGCTTTTTGCATGTTTGCCTTCATCGACTGGTATTTCTGAGTACTGTATAGGTTATGTTGTAGTTCCATAAAAATCTAATTAAACCACATTTGGAGTATTGTGTGCAATTCTGGTTGCCATGCCATCAGGAAGGATACAGAGATCATGAATAAGGTGCAGAAGGGGTTTATCAAGATGTTGACTGGATTGAAATGTATTACCTGCAAGGATAAATTAGACAGATTTCAATAGTTTTCACTAGATTGTCAGAAGCTGAGTGGCAACTAGATAGAAATGTATGAAGTTATGAGGGAGTAGAGATAGGGTAGATGCTCATAGTCTTTTTCCCAAAATAAAGAGGTCAAATTCTGTGATGGTATTGAATACCGCAATGTTCTAAACTCTAACGAAGACCTTAAACCCTATCGACATAAACAGCCATGAGTACTCACACTAAAGGGAGATTATACTGTAACCATCTAATCTTCAAAGACATTTATTATCAGCGATACATGTTTAAATCCAAACATTCTTAAAGCTCATTAAAAACTCAGAGGTTTCTGGCTTAAACATTTTCAAATCACAAACCATTTCTTTAATGAAAACCATTTCTAAAACACAAAGGACAAAGCACAAAGAATTAAGGATTTCCCAAATGCAGGTACATTCCTATAAACTAAACAGACATGCCAGGATGAAGATGAACAAGTATTCTGTTGCAGAAACCAAAGTTAGTGGAATGAATTCTAGTTCACCCTGTTTTTCTTTCATGTTTCTTCTTAATGACCCTTACCCCATTCCTAATAAGCCTGCACTACTGTGAACATTTATTCCCTTTTTTTACCACTTGGGTGACTTCACACACATCTGCTGTTTCCTTAGATGCCTTTCAATAGAAACAGTCTTAAAGCATCTTTTGGAGACATAGTTCTCAACTAATGCTGTAAATGCTGTGAAGCTAACTTCCACTACAAACATATCAGTTATTGATATGCTGAATGATATTATCCTTCTCTTCTGCAAGCTTCCTTGAACTTAGCAACTTAAGAGTCAGCTAGTCTATTTGAAAAAAGCCAATTTAAACAACCCATTGTCTTTTACTGCATCGTCTAGCAGCAATAAAACAGGTGCAATGATGCTTTACAGACAGAGCATCTTCAGAGCTGCTCTATAGATAATATTTTTTTTACTTCAAGCTAACTACTGCTTGTTATTTGCATTTCAAGAACTGAAGACTAACTTCTATTTATAACCAGAAAATAAATAAAGTGGAAGCTTACTTATATCTGTTTGCCTTACAGGTAGCAAATGCTGTGTTTAGAAAGCAAGCTTAGCAAAAGTGAGACCTCCTGTCCCAGGACAGTGTATATCCATTACAATATGAAAGGGCATACATTTAAGATAAGAGGTAAAGAGTTTATATGAGATGTATAAGGCAAGTTTGCTTTACATTGAGAGTGGTAGTTACCTTGCAGTCCCTGGTATAGAGATTGTAGAAGCAGATAAGATAGTGACATTTAAGAGGCATTTAGATAGACATATGAACAGGCACAGAATAGAGGATATGGACTACTTGTGAGCAGATGGGATTACTTTTGATTAATTTCATGGTCGGCGCACACAAGTAGGATAATTGGCATGATTCTGTGCTGTGTTTCTTTTCTAGTCTACATGAACAATAACTCAAGCCCACAATGTTTCCAATGAAAAGTACAAGAACAACAGGTATTATCTGCAAACTACATACTATCTCCACCTGGAAATGTATTATGGTTCCTCTATCATCTGTCACCACCGGAATGTTCAAACACCTTGCATAGCAACATTAGAAGTACCTTATCAGAAAGATTATAGGAGATCAAGTGGCTCGACACCACTTTCTCAAGCACATTTGGAGATGGGCAATAAATGCTGTTGTGCCAGCAGTAGTCAAACACCATGAAAGAATTAATATCAATGTATTCTTGATTTTTACTGTTGCCTGCTCAATTCCCATGGGCCGCTCTTAATTTATACAACCCTGCAGGTCCAGTTTTTACAGGGAGCCTACTGCCAATACCATCCTGTGAAACACAACAGGCTACAAATGAGGATTAGGGCTCTGGCAAGTGGTATCTTAGACTGTCCCCAGGCTTGTCCATTGGCCTTTTGACACCTCGCTATCGGCAAAGGCCTTTGAACTACTTTAAATGTAACTGATGAGAAGGGACATTTAACAGCAAATCAAAACAATTATAGCGAACTTTTAAGTAATGTAAATTAATTATAAGAAGTTGAGTGACAGAAATAAATTAAGAACATTTAAGATTAAGTAAAAAGGGGAAAAGCATATGAAGTATTCCCTGTTAAACTCATTAGGCAGCGTGGTGATACAGCAGTTAGTATTACTGTCTCACTCAGGTGGTTAACCCTGACCTCAGGTGCTGTATGTGCAGTTTATGTGTAATTTCTGTAACCTTGCGGAGGTGCATGGCTTTTCTCCTACACTGACACAACCACAAAGAAGGCACATCAGTGGCTCTACTTCATTAGGAGTTTGAAGCAATGTGATAGATTACCAAAGACTCTCGCAAATTTCTATAGATGTGCAATGGAGAGCTTTGTGACTGGTTGGTATGGAGGCACCAATGCACGGGATCTCAAGAGGCTGTAAACACAGCCAGCTCCATCACAGGCCCAAACATCCCTACCAAAGAGGACATCTACAAGAGGCACTGCCTCAGGAAGGTGGCATGTACCATTAAGGACCTTCACCGTCTGGGATAGGCTCTCTTTTCATTATTACCATCAGGAAGGAGGTAAAGGAGCCTGGCCCACACTCAGTGATCTAGAAACAGCTTCTTTCCTGCTTCTGTCAGACTATTAAATAGTCTGTGAATACTAGTTAATTATTCCCTTTTTGTACTATTTATTGAGTAATTTATAGTAATTTTATGGCTTTGCATTGTACTGCTGCCACAAAACAAAGAAATGCATGTCATATAAGAGCGAAAATTGGTGTAGGTTTATTAGCTACTGTAAATTTTGGCAAAAGGAATCAATGGGGAATTACGGAGCAAATATGGGAGAAAAGAAATTGCAGAAATGCAGAATGATAAGAAGAATAGAGCTAAGTACAACGCTGCCCTGGGAGCTGGCAAAGAAATTATTGTCTGTGTGCTTTCCAGCCCTGTCATTATCAGCATAGTAAAAGTGAATGAGCCAACACAGCATAAAATACATCCCTGGTTTAAACCTCGAGACTTGACGCTGAGACCAGTATCCATGTGCTAAGTCAAATGCATTTGCATTTGACTTTGAGCTCATTTCTGTCTCCTGTGTTGCAGTGTGCAAGTGCTGGAGTTGACCTATATTCTGCTGTTTGCCATTGTGCGATTCTCTACAGAGCTGCTTACTAAAGACAGTATATTCCCAACCCATGGGTTCCCATTGATGGTAGGGGTCCACGGCACAAAAAAAGATTGGGAGTCCCTGTTCTAGAACAATATATAAAATGACACTCTATTGGTGCTGTACATATCTAAAAATATGGCTACTGTGTTAAGAAGCAGGCTATTTCAGTAGGAATGTTTTATAAAAGCAAAAGTATTTAGTGCAGCTGCTGGGACAGAAATAAAAACAGCAAATACAAGAAACACTCAATAGGTCAGACAGCATCTGTTGGGAGAGAAAATAACAGATGTTTCAAGTCAATGACACTTTCATTAGAGATCTACTTACTTTGGGCTGAAATCCTAGTTATGATGATTAGCAGCTGGTAAGCTTCTTGTGAGGCGCTGCTGAAGGAGCAGCGATCGTGCTTTGTGCAGAGTTCATGAACTAGGCTTGAAAAAAAATTGCTTATACACTCAGGATCCAAAAGGTCCAATCAGCTCAGTGTCAGGAAGTCAGTGCTGGAGCATGTAGAACGCCATCAATTGAAAAAAGCCTGAGGTGAGGAAGGAGAGCAGTTTATGAATAAAGCAAGCATTGCAGCTGACACCCTACAAGTCCGGTAACCATGACAACAAACATTGCCTCGTTCCTTCTCTAGTTATATAAATTTACAGCTAATTTTACCTGTGAAATTCAAATATCTTGCTCTATGACATGACATTTTAAAAAAAAAATTCTGTGGTTGCTTGTAAACTTTTTGAAGTGGTATGTTTTTAATAAAAATTGGCTTTGGAATTTTGTATTTAGAGATACATCATGGTAACAGACACCCATGTGATCAATTAACCCACTAACGCATATATCTTTGGAATGTGGGAGGGAACCCGCATGGTCATGGGGAGAACGTACAGACTTCTTACTGACAGTGGTGGGAAATGTACCTGGATCACTGGTGCTGTAAAAGAGTTGCACCACCAAAACCCCTCCAAAAATTTCACTTTAAAATGCTTTATAATTTAATTTTCACATAATATACAAATAATAGCCATGTATAATAATTTTCCCAGTTTAAATGTCAAGGCTAAAAAATGTATTTAAGTAAATATTTTATTGAAAATTTTAATATTATAATTTGGCCAAAAATAGAGAGTATGGAACCATGTTTAGTTGGATTGCTGTGATCAATTTCCGTGACAGTAAATATAAAGAAAAACTGGGGACTAAGTTATTTGCAGGAAGACTGCGGGTTTTTTTTCTGTGTGGCTTGATGTTTAAACATGGCCAGTTGCACTTCTGGGGTTTTCATTCACACAGGCAAAATCCATAGAAAACATGGGCTCCCAAATGGAAGAAGACCTACAAGGAGAGCTTGAGGGTTAGTTGCTTGATCAAATCACAGTCTCTAAAGGTGAACAATGGGAACCAATCTTGGTGAGTTCCTGTTCCAGTATGTATTTACCCAACAGCCTTCGTGAGCCCCATCAACCCCACAATTTGAGATCTTTATTTAACCCACTTTTATCATTCCCAATAACGATTAGCTTTGACATCCCCTCCATTGACATCTCTACTAATCTCTCTATACTGACCCTGTCTACCCAAACTGCTCTAACAGCCTCCTCAGACTGAATACTAGACCCTGGTCTAACCCCTCACAGGACTGACCTCTCTACCTGGCCTGGTCTGACTCTTCTCCAAAACCTGACCCAACTCCTCTTACTGACAGGAGTTCACAACTCCTCCCTTTAATCTCTGATTGTCCTTCGTACTCCAAGTCAACTGAGCTGTAACATCTGCAGTCTCTAGCATGTACTCCATTCCATCTCAGACAGATTGTCAAAATTTCCTCGTTTGCTTTGCATATTTCCAATGAAGCACAAAAAGGGAAGTTCTTTGCTAGTTTGAGGCTTATCAGTAGTTGTATTTGGAAGTGCTCCAGAAGCCACAATGAAGGGATGGTAAGTACTGCATAACATAAGCACACAGGAAATACCAAGAGCTTCAGAACATGTTTAACAATTGAGTATCAGCCGTACCTACAAAACAAAGTAATTTACATTCACATATTTACATCTACATTCAAATGTGGTTGGTGCATACATTTATATGTGAATGTACCAGCCTGATATCCTTCCTGTAAAAGACCGTTTCATACATCTACAATGGCCAATTATTCTTTTGATGATGCACCCTTTCATAATTGTTCCGATGTCTGATTTGTAGCTACTTTTTTATCCGTAGAATGTGCGACACTTCAATTCACTCTTGACTTGTCTCCTCTTAAGTGGTTGGTTCTCTACACATCTGCAAACATTTTATCATCTGCAATAGGATCAACTGACAAGATGTCATTCCAGTGATTACAGTGAGAGCACCATAATCATTTAGATGTCATCTCCTTAGTTGATCCTCAGTCTTTTTGGAACTAATCCTTATCTAGTAATGTAGTTAGCTATTGACAATATTGACAACTTTAACAGTTGGGTATGTTAGAAGATGCTTTGTTTTACTTAAATGCTTCACTGAAATTTATCTTGAGACTAACTGTGCTAAATAGAACAACCCTTTGCTGCTCATATTCATGTCTACTGACAATCCAGGACCAAGGACTGGAGGACAGTCTGTTGTGAGTGGGAAAGGGGTTGTTTTGCTGTTGTTGTCTTGTTTTTTTCTGTTGTTTTTACTTGTGTTGTTCTGCTGAGCATTATGGGTATGCTATACTGACACCAGTAGCAACATTTGCGGACAGTCCCTAGCTCATCCTTGGTTGTGTTGGTTGTTAATGCAAACAACACGAATCACCGTATGCTTTGATGTAATAAATAAATCTGAATCTGAACCTACCATGGCTTGTTTATCTGTATTTTTGTCTTGAAATCTTGCTGTTTCCACAATACTTTACAAGAGTATTTCTATTCTGTCTGAAAGCAAGTGAAAAATGCAGATGTTAAAATTCAGAAATGTAAGCAGAAAAATGCTGTACATACTTCTGACTTGCTGAGTAGTTCCAGAACTTCCTGCTTTTATTTCTATTCCATAAAATTTCTTTACAACATAGAGGGAGGCCAGTTGAACCTTCCAGTCTAGGCTGGCTCACAGTAATCCAATTCACAACTAATTCTTTCTGTAACCTATTCTTTTCTATTCTTTTCTCCTGTTCCTGTTATTTCTACATTTCTCCCAGATTCTACCACTCGCCTATGCACGAGGGACATTTTACACTAGTCAATTAACCTACTAACCAGCACATCTCTGGGCTGCTGCAGAAACTGGAGCAATGAGAGGAAGCCCATTCCATCACAGGGAGAATGTAAGAACTCCACACAGAGGTCAGGAATGAACCCGGTTCATTAGAATTGTGAAGTAGCATCTCAATTAGCAGTGTGACTATGCCACTCGACTGAAGGAATTTCAAAGCTCCTTCTCTGTTAATAACTCATTGGGGTGATTGATAAGTTTGTGGCCTAAGGTAGAAGGAGATGAGTTATTAACTTCAAACTTTCTGCATAACCACCCAAAGAGTTGACCTGCATGTGCATGTAACGAGAGCTGTATAACTCATCTCCTTCTACCTTAGGCCACAAACTTATCAATCTCCCGTCTGTGGACACTTTCTGGAGGTCCAAGATCCGTATGCTCCATGACTGCTGGACTAAGTGTATAAATGTAGGAGGAGACTATGTTGAAAAATAAATGTGCTAGGTTTTCTAAAACTGACTCCTTCTACCTTAGGCCATGAACTTATCAACCACCCCTTGTATATATACTTCGATAATAAATTTACTTGAAATTTGAACTTGATTACAACCCTAAGAATCTTGCAGTCTAAGTACATGGTTTGCAAAAGGCAGGTATATATTTAATGCAAGTAATTAGAAAAGCTAAGAAGACATTATTGTTTATTTCTGGAGGAATTGAATGCAAGTGGGTGAGGTGTGCTGAAAGGACTTGTTCCTGTTCTCTGTGGTTCTATGCTAAGTAAAGTAGGGAGGTCATGTTTACTATGTAGGGCATTGGTGAGACCACACCTGGAGAACTGTATACAACATTGGTCACCTTATTCAAGGAAGAATGTTAAGGCATTGGAAACACTTCAGAAGAAGTTTGCTAATCTAATACTTTGAATAAGTGTTTATTTAAGAAGAATGAGATGACTTAATTGAAGCATAAGATCACAGGGAAGCGCACACAAAATACTGGAAGAGTTCAGCAAAGTCAAGCAGTATCAATGGAAATGAATGAACAGTTGATGTTTCAGGGTGAGGCCCTTCATCAGGACTGAGAAGGAAGGGGGAAGATGCCAGAATAAAAAGGTGGGGAGGCAAGCTGGAAGGTGACAGGTGAAAACAGGAAGGGAGGGAAAGGTCAGGAAGGAATCTGATATGAGAAGGGAGGAGAGTGCACCATAGGAGAAAGGAAGAGGAGAGCCAGTGGGAGGTGATAGGAAGGTGAGGAGAGCAAAGAAAGTCAAAGTAAGGAATAAAGGACTGGGAGTGGGTGGGGGTTTTACTGCAAGGAGAAATCAATATTCATGCCATCAGATTGGAGGGTACACAGGCAGAATATATGGTGTTGCTCCTCCACCCTGAGGATGGTCTCAAGGGGCCTTGGTAGGGTAGATTGGAGGGGATGTTTTCTTGTGGGAGAATCTGGAACTTAGGGCCACTGTTTAAAAATGAAGACCTCAATGATGTAAATTATTTTCAATTGGAGGTCATGGGGTTTTAGAAATCTCATCTTCTAAAGGTGGTGGAATCAAAGTCTTCGTTTTTTATGGCAAAGTTTGATAGATAAGCAAGGGAGTGAAACATTTACATGGGTAAACAGGAGTATATTGAGGGTAGAAACAGGTCAGCGTTGATGTTATTAAATTCTAGCGAACACTCAAGTAGCCAAGTGACCTCCTTCTGCTTCCAATTCACGTGTAAATCAAAAGACTCTTAAAATCTAATTGTATTAAAATCCATAATGTGTAGCATAAAAGAAATGTTCAAAACGGCTACTCACGTTTTATCTTGACTAACCATTTGTGTTACTAATCAGTAACTTCTATTTAACCACATGAAGATTATGTGAACAATTACTCCAACCCCCTTACTTCTGTATTAATCATTGAATCATGTGCTGCTATTATCTTTGTTTTTCTCTAGATCTTATTCTCCTAATTAAGTTCTGAGCACTCCGCTGTAAGTATCTATTATCTAGGGCAGGGGTTCCCATCCTGGGGTCCGCATGGTAGCGGTTCATGGCATAAAAAACATTGTGAACCTCTGATGTAGGGTAAAAGATCCTAGATCTCTCTCACTGAGAGCCAGCGACACCTCTTTTTTCCCTTTTAAGGGAGAGAGAGAGAGCCTGTGGTATGTCGAATTATCGGGTGAACAAGTAGTCCTTGGGGTACTGCAAGTCTGTGTCTTCATTGATGGTTTGCTGCACGCTTGAGTGCTCGGTGGAGGGTATTGTTGCTTTTTTGCTGGTGGGAGGGGGATCATTGCTTGCTGCCTACATGTGGGAGGGGGGAGTGGGAGGTGCTTTGGGGTTCTAACATTTAACCGTCATTCATTCTTTGGGGCACTCCTCTGTTTTTGTGGAGGGTTGTGAAGAAAAAGCATTTCAGGATGTATATTGTATATAGTACTCTTGACGTTAAATGTACCTTTGAAACTTTTGAAGTACTCTGTCATTCCTAGTCACATACACACAGATTTTATAGATCAACGAATGCACCTCACTTCTTCCCTCTCATCCATTTATACAACCTTGATGAATTTACACTGTACCAGGACCAGAGGAAAGTGGTATTCCTTAGTTTTCTTGGCACCAATTTATTCGAATTGTTTAGGCTGGTGATTACAGGGCAGTAACAGTCTCACCATGCATTCAGCTTGCTGTTTCAATCTGTCACCATCACTGTTGCTGTTTCGAAAGAGAGGTCTTACAGGTGATAGGAATATTTGCATTGGCAAATCATGATCACTAAATCCTGTTGGGTTGACTCTGAGATATCACCCGTACTCCACTGCGTCTGAGTCATTTCCTTTCAGCCTCAGCTATCCTCTATTATGGCAGTTAGCCTTAATTCAAGCTGGGTCACGATGACTGTTTGGCACCCTACAGACACAGTGCCAATGAAACTGGTGCCTGAAAATTGTAACTGGCTCTTTGCCATGATAATAAGCAATGAGATAGCACGCCTCATCAATTAATCACCAAAGTAAAATTTGATCCTCTCAGCAAGGATTTCATGGTTCATTTCAAATTGCTTTAACAGCAAATTATAGCATTTTCACCTATCTAACTATTTCATAGTTTCGTGCTGTGAACATTCCTGCCGAAAGACATCATTCTGGTTTAATCAGACACTGTGGCATCCAATATCTTATAAATAGCATTCTCCTTTACAGCCACTCATTTTACATATATAAAGGGAAGGGTTCCACTGCGTTTGTTCATGAACAGTAATATTGAAGTACCTCTTTATAACTCCTAAACTTACCTTGCTAATTACAAAAGAAAGGCTCCTCACATCCTGAGAAGGGTAAGTAGTACACAAAAGTACACAAATGATCAAACTACACATCAAAACTTGTTTAAAACCTGGTGGAATTCCTTCCATAAAGGAGTTTAGTTTTGATAACATAACTCATTTAAGAATTATCAAATTTTTAAGTAGAAGATGACTCAACCTGAAACTCCATTCACAATTGAACTTTATGCTTAAACATTGCTCTCCTAGGAAATGTAGTTTCCTGGAATTGAATCATTGCTTTCAAAGTATTTTAATTTCTCACTTGAAGCATAAACAGTTAAGAAAGACTGATCAGTTCTGCTAAGTGGCTATTAGTAGATAACAATAATTGTGTTCTTTTCTCTGCAGATGCTGTCTGACTTGCCTCATTTTGCCTGTTTGCTCAGTCAGCCATTATACTCAATACTAAATCTAACCCGACAGTTAAAAGGAATATAAAGTGCATTTCAAGGATTCTGTAATGGATAGAAACAAGTATTTCTGATCAAATATAATGGAATTTGGAGATTATAAACCTCTATTTTCAAATGTTTTGGTATTAATTACCAAAATTAGGGATATTTTTATTTCAAGAAAATAACTGGCAGATTTAAGATGTTAAGTGAATGAAAAGCAGAGTTATTGGATGCAAGTTATCGGGTGCAAGCTCAGACATCTGGGGCCGATCTTCTCCTGTCTGCTGTCATTACGTGAATATGAACATGAATAAAAGAATGAGTGAGAGCAGATAGATTAACTCTCATAGCCGGTTTTGCTACTTGAGAAGATGGTGCAAAATTATGCATGAATAAAGGTAGATAGCATATGCAGATGAATGATTTGTAAATGTATCTGGCAGTCAAAGATGAAGGGAAGGGGAAGTCTCAATATAACCATTGAAATAATACAAGCAAAAGATTGTGAAACTCATAATCTAAGTCTTTAAACTCCAAGATCCATTTATTTCTTGAGAAAAATCCAGATGTATTGTATATATTTCTCTTTAGTAGCAATCTTTTCATGAGTAATAACAACAAATTCTGATGTTATGAACATAGATTTTAACACACTTCCTCCCAACATTTGGCCCATCAAGTTCTTGCTGATTCAATCAGTAATGAGCATGTGTGAACCAATGACCAGATAAAGACCTTAGTGCAATCCCATGCTCCCATTTATTTTACTTAACCTATTGTATCTCTCACATTGCTGATTAATATTTCTCTGATCCTGTCATCATGCACACAGCGTAACTTACAACAGCCATTAATTTAACAACCAGCATGACTTTGGGATGCAGGAGCACCAAGAAAGTACCTTTGTAGTCATTGGGAGAACTTGTGCTCTACACAGACAGCATCGGAGGTCAGGATCAAAAATCCATCCCTGCAGCTGTTGTGCCGCTTCTGCCGTTTCAGTGATGCTACATTAAGACGACTGCCATAAACATGTATAAAATTTGCCAACTAAAATAATTCCCGGTTCAGAAGTAGCATTTATGATTGGCTACAGAGCAAATAGTGCCTAAGGTAAAACGTTTTAATGAATTGAGTGATTGGAACTTGGCGTGCACCACACGGCATGTATTCAATTAAAGATTTCCCAAGCAAAATAGTTAGATGGCAATTTGAAGAGAAAAGATTGCCAGAGATAAGGGAAGGAAGCAAGCAAAGGGATTAACTGGTTTGAATTTTAACAGAGCTGGAACTGACTTGTTGGGCTGAATACCACCTTCAATTGTTCTCCCATGCTCCAGTACAGAAAGTGGGCCTCAATGTTTTCTGACTAAAACTCCAGTTGTTTAGGTTGGTTTTCAATGTACCAACAAGGTTTAATGGAATTCATTTTTAGTACCCACAGCTCTTAGCAAAATGGTAATGAGACCAGTACCAAACTCACTGTAGACAGGCCAAATTTCTGACTCTAGTCATAATCCCAGTTTAATCAGAAGAGTTGCATTTTTGGAGGAGATGCTTTCTTGGGGGAGACATTAATCTTTGGCCTCATTCTGCTCAGGTAGTTTAAAAGACCCTGTAGCAAATTCTGAAGATAGTCAAAGCATCAACTTGCATAAAGTTCAGAAAAAGTAATATCAGTTTTAAGAAACTTTCCGAATCATTCGCTAAACACAGGTGTTGGGCAACAGTGAGCACAAGACCTTGAAATTTCATTGGCAGGGAAGAGAATCTTACTTGCACCAATGTTTACCCAGAGCAACTTACAACCTGCTGGAGAAACTCCGCAAGTTGAACAATGTGGTGAACTATGTGTGCCTGTCGGGACACGTCCCCTGCTGACTGCTCCTGTGGCTCCTCCCACAGACCCCTGTATAAAGGCGATCTGAGGCCTATGCTCTCTCTCAGTCTCCAGGACGTAGTATGATGGTCACTCACTCCTGGTTCCTTCTTCCAGTCAATAAAAGCCGATATCTCGCCTTACATCTCTGAGTGAGTTATTGATGGTGCATCAATTTTATTGACTGGAAGAAGGAACCAGGAGTGAGTGACAACTATGATATCCTGTACCGGCCTGGCAGACTCAATGAGCCCCCTGATGCCCTATCCCGGGGAACATGTGCTAGCACACAGCTCGACCAGCTGTATGCCCTTCATGCACAACTTTGCCATCCGGGGGTCACCCGATTTTACCATTTTGTGAAAGCTTGGAACCTGCCGTACACCCTGGAGGACATCAGGATGATGACCAGGGACTGCCAAATCTGCGCTGAGTGCAAACCGCACTTCTACCGTCCTGACACGGCGCAACTTGTCAAGGCCACCCGCCCTTTTGAGCGACTGAGTGTTGACCTTAAGGGCCCCCTTCCCTCCACTGACCGCAATGTCTATTTTCTCAGTGTTATCGACGAGTACTCACGGTTCCCCTTTGCCATCCCCTGCCCCGACACCACTGCCACGTCCGTCATAAAAGCCCTGCACCAGCTCTTCACTCTGTTCGGGTATCCCTGCTATATCCACAGCGATAGAGGGTCCTCCTTTATGAGTGACAAGCTGTGCCAGTACCTGCTAGCTAGGGGCATTGCTACTAGTCGGACCACGAGTTATAATCCCCGGGGTAATGGACAGGTGGAGAGGGAGAATGCCACAGTGTGGAAGGCCACACTTTTAGCCCTTAAGTCAAAAGGGTTGCCGGTCTCTCGATGGCAGGAGGTCCTCCCTGAGGCACTCCACTCTATCCGCTCTCTGTTATGTACGTCCACCAATGCCACCCCTCACGAACGCCTATTCTCTTTTCCCAGGAAGTCTGTCACTGGGACCACCCTACCAGTTTGGCTGACGTCCCCGGGGCCAGTGCTGCTCCGGAAACATGTGAGGAGCAATAAATACTCCCCGCTGGTCGAGAGGGTTCACCTTCTACATGCGAACCCCCAGTATGCCTACGTGGTCTTACCTGATGGGCGGGAGGACACGGTCTCCATCCATGACCTGGCACCCGCAGGTGCAGCAGACCACTACCCTGAAGACTCTCCGGTAACTATGAACCCTGCACCTGAGGTGACACCGTGTTCACCAGGCCCTACACAGACTCCTCACGACACTTATATACCGGGCGTTTCGTACGCATTTATACCAGGCGCCTCACACATGCGTGAGGGATCACCGGCGCCTAGTGGGCTGGAACAAGCACAACCTCCGTTCCCTGTGCAATCATCAATGTCGCCGGAATCCGTGCGATCACAGCCGGTGCTACGTAGATCGCAGCGACAGATTCGACCACCTGATAGACTTGACTTGTAAGAAACTTCGCCACATGGGGACTCTTTTAAACAAAGGGGGGGGGGGGGGTGAATGTGGTGAACCACGTGTGCCTGTCTGGACATGCCCCCTGCTGACTGCTCCTGTGGCTCCTCCCACAGACCCCTGTATAAAGGCGATCTGAGGCCTATGCTCTCTCTCTCTGTCTCCAGGACGTAGTATGATGGTCACTCACTCCTGGTTCCTTCTTCCAGTCAATAAAAGTCGATATCTCGCCTTACGTCTCTGAGTGAGTTATTGATGGTGCATCAAACAACATCTGTAGGAGGAAAGGAATTGCCTGAGCTTGGGCTGAGACCCTGCTTTGGGACCATTCCAGTGCAGGTCAAGCCCGGATTCAGGGTTTCGATCCAAAACGCTGACTCTTCCCTTCCTGCCACTGAGCTCCGCCAACA
Source organism: Hypanus sabinus (assembly GCF_030144855.1). Taxonomy (NCBI): domain Eukaryota; kingdom Metazoa; phylum Chordata; class Chondrichthyes; order Myliobatiformes; family Dasyatidae; genus Hypanus; species Hypanus sabinus. Next base: position 155,064,722 of record NC_082711.1, on the reverse strand, counting down.
GAGTGTTTGTTGCTCCTGATTTCAGCATCTGCAGTCTCTTACACCTCTCAGAGTTTTCCTGGGTGCATGATGAGTCAACAAATCTGCAGCTTCTGCTAAGATGGCTATATTCAGTAACAGTGTAACAGCCAAAGAGAGGTCACGTACACAAGGATGAAAGTTAGGAGGACGCCGTGCAGAGATGTCTTGTGTGCAGCCCTGCCACTGTTTACGCATGAAACGATAAATGCTGGCAGCTGAAGCGAAAGATATAAAAGAACCTTGGAATGTAAAGTTAAGTGTATGAGTCCTTCACACCTTAAACGTCAAGAATGACAAGGAGCCGCATGGTAACGTAGTGGTTAGCACAACGCTTTACAGCGCCAGCAAAACAGGTTCAATTCCTGCCACTGCCTGTGAGGAGTTTGTACACTCTCCCCACGACCGCGTGGGTTTCCTCCGGGTGCTCCAGTTTCCCCCCACAGTCCAAAGGCGTACCTGTTGGTAAGTTATATGGTCATTGTAAATAGTCCCGTGATTAGAGCTAAGTCAGCGGTTACTGGGCGATGCGCCTCGAGGGCCTGAAGGGCCTATTGCACACTGTTTCTCAATAAATAAATAAAGTACTTACTGCTGATAATATTTTAGAAGTAGAAAACCATAAGGGATCTACAATACGAGAACTGCCATGAGGGAGCATGAAAAGGCTATTCCTCTATAGGTGTTCTGTCCAAGACCTATCATATTTTACCTAACCTGGTAGCAACAAAGGAATATAAAATGTTCCACTGTTGACCGCTTACAGAAATCAGAATAGTATTTGAATGTACGGCTGTTGGCCATTACATGTGTATTGTTTGTGAGGTAGCACAAGTCAAACGTAATTCTGCTTCAGACAAGGTCTGCAGCTCCTACGCTTGCCTCATCAGGCACCTCAGAGCTCAAAAAACCAGAGTGGAAGCAAATAATCCTCTCTCCAAGGGACTGCCTAAATAAGAAGACTCGACCATTAGCTTCAATTGGCATGTTGTCTTAGGTTGGGCTGGTTAGGGTTTCAACCACTGGGATTTCAAAAAGTCAGAGAGGACTTGATTGAAACAATTTAGGTGATACTGGTCTAGGAGATGGCACTGATACAACCTAAATTAATAATCTAACTTGTTTTAGTAGTTCTACACTGTATAGTGTTTTAGTAGTCCAACACCGTAGAGGGTTGCAGGGTGGAAATATGTCTCTACCAAAGGAAGTGTAAGGCACTCCTTCCCTCTGTTAGCTTGCAGGTTACCCTTGGGCAAGGTGTAGCATCTGCTTAGTCCCCAGATCAGGGTCACCTGAAGCCATGGGAGCAGCTGGTAGATGGTCATATGAGCAGCTGGTGCGTATCACAAGTCCTGGTTATGCAACCACTGACACCAGGCAGATAATCTCTGAAGAGTATTGATAATGGATCACCTGGACAATACTCATACCTATGTCAGGACATTGTTTATTGACTACAGCTCAGTGTTTAATACAGTTATTCCTACAGTTCTGTTTGACAAGCTCTGCACCCCCATCTGCAACTGGATCCTCGACTTCCTTAGTGGAATACCACAATCTGTGTGGACCTCCACCTCACTGGCGCACCTCAGGGATGTGTACTTAGACCACTGCTCTACACTCTCTATACCCATGATGGTGTGGCTGGGCACAGCTCAAGTGCCATCTATATATTTGCCGATGACACAACTATAACTAGCAGAATCTCATATTATATTAGAGAGTGAAGTATATCAACTAGTTGAGTGGTGTCGCAGCAACAACTTTGCACTCAACATCAGTAAGACCAAAGGAATGATTGTGGACTTCAGAAAGGGTAAGTTGAAGGAGCACACCGCAATCCTCACAGAGGGATCAGACATAGAAAGAGTGAGCAATTTCAAGTTCCTGGGTGTCATCATCTCTGAGGATCTATCCTGGGCCCAAACTATTGACACAGCTACAAAGAAGGCAAGCCAGTGCCTATACTTCAATTGGAATTTAAGGATATTTGTTATGTTATCAAAGCCACAAAGACACTCGCAAATTTCTACAGATGTACTGTGGAGAAAATTCTAACTGACTGCATCACTGCCTGGTATGGGGGGGGGGGGGGGAAGCATGGGGCTACTGTACAGGATTGAAACAAGCTGTAGGGAATTGTAAGCCTTGTCCACTCCATCATGAGCACTACCCTACGGAGCATCCAGGATATCTTCAAAGATGCCTCAAAAAAGGTGGCATCCATCATTAAGGACCCCCATCAATCCCTGTTCTCATTGCTACCATCAGGAAGGAGTTACAGGAGCCAAAAGGCGCACACTCAACGATTCAGGAACAGCTTCTTCCCTTCTGCCAACTAATTTCTGAATGGTCATTGAACCCATGAACACTACCTTTTTTAAAGTTTTAAATTTTTCCACTACTTTACTATTTCCCGTAATACACTTTTTTCCTATATTATTATGCATTGTACTGCTGCCGCAAAGACAACAAATTTAATGACCTATGCTAGTGATATTAAACCTGATTCTGATTCTAATTCTATTAATGCTGGGGTCACCTGTCTTGTAAAGACACTGCCCAGAAGGCAATGGCAAACCACTTCTGTAGAAAAGTTCGCCAAGAACAATCATGGTCATGAAAAGTCCATGATTGCCCTGATACGACCCGACACAAAATGAATCAACACTGTATAGTGTTTTTGAAAGTAACCTATATGATAGAAGGGTAACCGCCCTACTATTCAATTTGCAAGCTTTCTGAATTACTTGCATTACCTAGATACTGGTTTTTTTGTGAAATATGTACTGTACTAAGAAACCAGATCCTTTTGCATGTCAGCTCTGCAATCTTTCACAATTTAGACTATCTGCTCTTTTTTCTGTTCTTCCTGCCATTTACACATTTTCCCACATTACACTCTTCCTGTAAGATCTTTGCCCACTCACTTAAACTATTTATATCCCTTTATAATTTCCTTGTATCCTCTTCACAGCTTATTTTTCAATCTACTTTGAGTCATCAGCAATTTTAGTGCTGTATCTTCAATGCCTTCTCCCAGTTATTTATATAGATTGTAAAATGTTGCAGCCCCAGCACCAGTCACTGTAGTGCATAACTCATTACATCTTGCCAGCTGGAAAAAGATCCACTTATATCTTCTCCTGGTTTCCTGTTAGCCATCCGTTCTTTTATCCATACCAATCTCCTGTATCTACAGCCTATGTTAACTGTTCATTGGTTAAAATTTACTTCTCTTCAAGGAAACTATGTTGACCAGTCATGATTACCTCGCAAATTCATTAAGTGCCCAGCTGTAATACCTTTAATAATAACATAAGATTCTTGATTGGTCAGGGCATGAAGGAATATGGGGGTGGGGGTGGGTGGGGTGGTGGAGGCAGGAGAGGAAGAAATATCAGCCATGATGAAATGGCGGAACAGACTCAGTGTGGCAAATAGCTTAAATCTGCTTCTTTGTCTTATGGTTTATAACAATTTTCTTTTGATAAATGTTAAGCAAGCTAGCCTGTAGTTTCAGCTTTCTCTCTCAATCCCTTTTTGAATAAAGGAGGTTCATTTGCTATTTTTGAATCTTTCTCAAATCTGGGGTTTGAAAATTTCAAATCAATATATCAACTCTCCGCTCAGCCTCTTGACTCAAGTCTACACAGGAATTCTACTTCTGAGCAGTTGTTCTGCTCCAGACATGTATCATACAGACAGAATCATTAAACAGGATATGAATAATCATGCCCCAAGAAATCCAAGGCACACATAGTTGAAATAATTAATTCTTACAGCTGAGATATGTGACCAAAGAATTCTCTATGGCCGTCAGTGAAGTTAAATTGGTCGGCGTCCATCCAATTTCTAGCAGGCATAAAAGCACAGGATAAAGATTCCTGCACAAAATGGGCAATAGATCATGCCACTCCTCTATTGCAATAAAGCAGTGGATTTGTTTCCTGGAATACTTGAGGATTTAAGAAATATGCCTAAAAATGAGATCATAGGGTACTACATTCTTAGCAACTTAATTACTTTGTAAAATAAATCGTGGATTTTTAGGGGCTTATAGCATGGTTCCTGATGCCCTTTATTTTCATTCTGAGGCCCTTAATGCTTCCAGAAGGCATAGTATAGCTACATCCCAAGGTATGCAACGTCTGGATAACACTTACATTCACATAGGAATGGTTTGGGATTGTCCATGGATATAGGATTTTGCTTGATATAAAGGGAGTTTCAGGTCAGCACTGGAACTGTACATCCCCTTTATTGGATTAGTTGCTCTCTACTACTACCTCTCATCCACTGACCCCTACCCACATTCCAAGTTTGAGACGATTACTAAATCAGAGCCACCCCTTCTATCCACTCATCAGCCAGCCATCGGCCATCTTACTCATCAGTCACTTTCTAAACTAAACTAGACCCTACATCATTGCTCCCCCCTAACCCTGTCACCAAATCACCCCTCCAACCCCAGCACTTGATCAGGCAGGCCTATGCCATCACTCTGTTGCATCCTTGTGAGATGCTGCATCAAGTATTCCCTGAAGAGTACCAAGGAACATTATTGAACAAGTCCAAAGGTTCCTGGTGGTGGTAGCACAGATAGATAAGGTGGTGAAAAAGGAAAATGGATGTCTTTCTCTGTTAACCAAGTCATGGAATATAAATGCAGGGCAGGCCACAGATGAAGTATTCTGGTCAGCATGGGAAAGGAAGGAAGTGATCACACTGGAGAGGGTGAAGGTGAGATTCATGAGCTTGTTGCTAGGATGGAATTTTTCGGAATGAGGGGATATTCAATTGGTTGGACTTGTTTCTCTTGGATCAGAGGATGCAGAAGGAGGACCTTTTAGAGGTATACAAAATTATGAGAGGCTGAGCTAGGGTAAGGTCGGAAGAAATTTTTCACCATACCAGTGGCATCTAAGACCAGAGTGTTTGAGGTGAGGACTGAAAAATGTAGAGAGGGTCAGAGAAAGTTTTTTAAAAATAGTTGTCCAGAGAATGGTTGCAATTTGGAATACACTGCCTGAGAAGGTGGTGGAAGGAGGCACCACATTTAAGTCACACCTGACAAATACTTGAATCAACAAGGCATAGTAGGCTATGGAACAAGTACTAGTATCGGTAATGACCAGGTTGCCAGATTAGATATGGTAGGCCCAAAGAGCCTACTTCGATGCTGCATGACTCTTGACTCACAAAGGAAAGCCTTGGGTGATTCCTCTAAGTGGCAGGCCACACCTGAACCAGGAATATTCCAATATGTTATTTTTCCCATTACTGTAATACTAACAGTAATTAACAGACAGAAAGATGAGCGTGTACACTAAAAACAGAATACTGCAGTGCTACATTTATTCTATCCTGACTTATGGAAGTGAATGCTGGATCTTTTCCCCAGCAATGGAAAAGAGACTAGAAGCAGCTGAATTATGGTTCTACAGGAGAGCGTTAAAAATATCATGGACCACGCACATCAAATGAAGAAGTTCTCAGAAGAGCCCAAGCAGTTAGATCACTCATACCAACAATAAGAGAAAGACAACTCAGATTCCTAGGACACATCATGCGGAATGATGGACTGGAAAAACTCATACTCTCTGGAAAGATCGATGGGAGCAAACCTAGAGGAAGACCTCGGCTTATGTACATCAAAAGCCTATCCAGGTGGCCACTCATCAAGGAAATGGAAGTCATCCAAAGAACAAGGGATAGATCTGGGTGGAAAACCATGGTCACCAACGTCTGTTTTGGATATGGTACCTAGACAGACAGTATTACAAATATAATAATTTATTCTGCATTTCTTTCAAATTTGCTTGAAATGTAGAGATAGAATGAAGACCAATTTATTTTTTTAACAAAGCCAATTTTTAAAATTCTGTCTAACAGAATAGCAGAGTGGCAATGTTCAATGTACGTTTATTATCAAAGTATGTATACGTTATACAACCTTGAGATTTGTCTCTTCACAGGCAGCCAAGAGGATCCATAAAAAAGACCATCAAATGCCCAATGTGCAGAGAGAGAAAAAAAGCAAATAGAGCAAACAGTAAGAGTAGGCAAGTGGCATTCAGAACAAAAGTGAGTCTATAGACACGAAACCCAGAGCAGTCAGTGCAGGCCATAGCCTCAGCTTCAGTCTCATTTCAGCACAGAGCTAAGAGCGTTACTGAGCAGCGAGCAGAAAGGGCCCAACCCTCGCCTCTTATTCCAACACGCTGCCTTTTCAATCCATCTGGCCTGGCGTCCAAATCATCCAAACATCAGATCGTTCCTCGCACTCGGACCTGAGCCTTGTTGTATTGATACGCTCCGAGCCTGGAGCCCGCTGCCACCTCTCAGCCTGTACCCAACCTTTCCAAATCAGCCTGGCACTTAGATCAATCAAATGTAGGTTGGAACACTAAATTGTGTGAGGTGAAATTGTGAGTCCCCAGTCTGCTAATTCTGTCTTGCAGAGTTGGAACAGAAATAGAATGATAATCACCTCTCCTGGATGACTTAAGAGAGGTGGTTGCAATGGTCAGGATGATAAAGAATGGAGGAATGATGAGGCCTTAAGCAGTTAATCCCAGTTAGGAGTAAATGGAAAAACATCTTTGCAATAAAGACAGGAACTCATCAGTGTAAAAATTGAAATGAATATATTGAAATAATAAACTCAAATGAAATTAGTTTTAGTCAGCCACAGGAAGAGGAGGATCTGTGACATCATACCATTCTACTAATGTCCCAGTTAACCTTGGCAAAGCAGCAGATGGAAATAAAAAACATGATAAGAAAGAAAGCTTTAACAAAAGAACTTCCACTTTCTTGACACCCTGTTCATCATTTATAGCCTGTATTGTGAAGAACTGCCTATTCAACAGAGTAGGGAAATCAGCCTTCTAATTTAAAATAGCTTCTTGCGGAGTTAAGTGTGAGGCAACAGATTCAGCCAAAACATAGGTGGAGCCTATTTTATAATTATTTTTATGATAAGAAGTAACTCCATTTCAAGTGAGTATTTTATTATAGGCTGGTTATTTGATGCTTGTTATACTGCACATCAATAAGAGTCAAAATTCATGTTTCAAAGAAAATCATTTGCATTCTTCAGATTAGAGTCATGGTTAAAATGATAATCCATTTAAAATGAATACTGTAAAATAATTCTTGAGCATGACAAATGAAATTGCTTTCAATCCTTACAAAGCAGATGTATCTGAGTGCTGCTAATCTTTGTTTTCCATTTTATCACCTTGCTAACCATGAATAAGCTGCCTGATTCCAGCAGGTTCTCAGGATCTCGATGATGTGGCTGTTCTTCACATACAATACCTGCCAGTAGCTCGTCTTCTCCTGGCCCTACCGGTGCTCCTCTCGTAGCCCTGCAGCTCGCTACACACGGCTGACATCACGGCTGAGCGTGTTCCATGAGAAGTGACAAGAAAGCAGGTGCTGAACCTAACCTCACCCTATGCACTTCCCTGATGGCTTTTTGGCAGCTCTGGCTGTGTAAGGCTTTTACCTTCCATCCTCTCTATCCAAACATCCCTGATGATCACAGACGTTGAGAAACATTTCAAAAAAGCCTAATTGATCCAAAAATATAAGTTGCTTATTTACTGCCCGTTATGCTGCTGGCGTTTAGGGCAACAACGAAGGTCTTCCCTCTCTGTCTGTCCATATCACCACACACAAGGTTCTACATTCTTCAATTCTTACATTCCTACATTCTTCATTCCACAAAGTAGAAGAGTTCTTCATTGCTATTTCTGTAACAATTTTTTTTACCAGTCCGGGTTGTTAGCTCTGAGCTGAACCCCCAAAACTGGAGGACTGATGGACCACTCTTAGCCTGTCCTTTACCCTTTGATTTGTCTGGCATGGGTGACCCTACGAAGAGCCAAAGCATAAAGCCCTGACTCCAGCCAGCATACCCCTCCAGGTCATTGAGGCATGCAAGCCTCCAAACCCTATGACAAGTTTGTGGTTCTCCTGGAGGAAAAGTACAAGCATTATAATAAAAATTTAAAGTTTTTTCAAAAGCCATAGATCAGTTTGGGAAATATATTAAATTGGCATAAATTAGCTTCAAATCTTATTAATTAAGTTTTGTGACCACATTCAAGTGATTCTGGTGTGTTAGATGCATCGGTTATAGTTAGTGTAAATCTGAAGGGTCAGATACCAAGTATATTCTTGGCCCAGAAAACAACAAAATGCTTCATTGGTAATCCTAGATGAAAGTTAGGTGCTCAGGTTAGGGGTGAACTTGATTTCCAGCACCTTGCAGCTGGTTAGTGCTTTCTTTGGAACTGCTTGTTATTGAATGACATGGTGTACTTAATCATGAGTATTAAGTTTTGTATTTCAGCAGAGTTCACCCAACTCCCTGCTCAGTGAGAAATTGACAGGCAGATAAAGAATTAGAATACACAAACCTTTATACTATATTTCTAGTAGGTGGTCCCCCAATTTCCAGTTTGTTGACTCCAAAGGAATGCTGGGCACAAACTCTTAAATTTAAGCTTAAGACCAGTTGAGGTTAATTTTCCAAATTCTGATGAAAGTGCAAAGGGATTGATTTTGTATTCTAAATCTCACATAGGAGCCATGCATCTGTCGCTATCTACATTATAATCTGTTTTGCACATTTATTATGTTGATTAAAGTAACTAGTTCACATGAGTGGGAACGTGGTAAAAGCAAAGGGAATAAGTCACACATTCATGCTTTGTGTGGTAAATGTGAAGGGAATAAGTCACACATGTGTGCTTAGGTCCTTGCAGTGTGTAGTAGCTGCGGACCGGCGGATGTCATATCTTTTGCTGACCGCTCAATAAACCTCTATTATGCTTAGCTTACAATTAGGTATGCTTAAGTTTCATCGCTTCAAGACTGTATGTTTGCTAATTGCAAATAAAGGATCAAATATATATCCTTGACTTCTGGAGCAACCATTATTGGAGTGAGGATGTGTCATGCAAGTGTAACAAACCTGTAGGGTCGCTGGCAGCAGTAATAGTTTCAGTTTTGGTTTGGTTTGGCCCATATCAATACTAAATGCATGCATGGAACAAACAGAGAAAAGGAGTTGCTATTTAAGATGTCTGAAATCTGGAATAAAATAAAAAGAATTCTGGTAACACTCAGCTGATTGAGATGTATAATGGAGGGTAAAAGGGGGGTTATTGCTGAAGAAAGCAGACATTATGCTGTGGAACATTACAATGGCAGTTATGACAGATGAGCAACATTCGAACAGGAACAAAGCAAGATGAAGCAGGGGTGCACCATCACACACACGGGGCTGAGTAATGGAATAACCTGAAGTACAATGGAGAACAAGCTGAAGTGATATTGGATCCAGATAGTGTAGGATAGTGTCAGATGGTCTATTTACAACATAGGACACAGCATTATCCTAAGAACACTCAAAAAGTTAGAGAAACACAACATCCCAGACAACGTCTTTCGGGGAAACGGACAGTCTATGCTTCAGGCCAAGATCCTTCATCTGGATTAAAAGATAGCCAGTAGAAAACTCTGGAGGGAAGGAAGAGGCAGCAGTTCCAGGTGAGAAGGGGCAAAAGGCAGATGAAGGAGGGGAGAATGGGAATAATGCCAGAAGCTGGGAGGAGATAGGTGGAAGTGATAAAGGGCTAAAAGTGATGAAATCTGTTAGGCGGTGACGATGGAGCACAGAATCATTGTAAGGGGTGGGCGGGGTGATTGGAGATAGAAGAGGGGAACTGCTGGGATGAGGGGCAGATGAAGAGGGTGGAGGAGGGAAAGACAGGGTGATGGAGGCTGGGTAGATCAGGAGATGAGAGGAAAGGTACAGAGGGAGAGCAGTTTACCAGAAGATATTTTTACTATAAGTAACATGAAAAAGTCTGCAGATGCTGGAAATCCAAGAAACACACACACAAAATGCTGGAGGAACGAAGGGTTCCAGCTCGAAACATCAACTGTACTCTTTTCCATAGATGCTGCCTGGTCTGCCGAGTTCCTTCAGCATTTTGTGTTTGTTGCAGTTTAATAGGTTTGTTCGCAAAGTTGGAGTCCTTGGAATAGTGAGGCAAGGGTAACATGTATTCAAAATTAGGTAAGTGACAGCAAACTGAGTAATAGTGTATGAAGATCTCTCAGACTCGATGAATTTCTATGCTGTCACTTGTTCTGGGACGGCTTCTTTTCTTCATATAAGTATATTTATAATTAAGATTTCAGTGTATAAAATTTGCACATCGCATCAAAATTGGAAAATTGTAACAGTAAGTAGATAGCAGTGGACTTCAAGGGAACAAAGACCAGTGTGTAATGGGTTGCGACATTGCAAGTTAAATTCAGTAAGCAGGCATGAGAAAAATGATACATGTTTGTTGGAAAAATTATGAGGTATAACATCAGACAGTTCAATTTTCAAAAGAGTTCAATAACAGTGACACTTAATTGCATTCTCACAGAAGTATTTGGAAGTGGCAGAACAACTGGAGAAGTTAGTTTAAAAAATGAGGTAACTTGGTCTTCATGATTTGAGGCACAGGACATAAAACAGTGAAGTTACAGTGAACCTTTACTGGTTGAGGGCATATTGAGTTACTTACTATTTACTATCCTCAGAATCAGAATCACAGTCAGGTTTAATATCACTGGCATATGTCATGATATCCATTGTCCTATGACAGCTGTACAGTGCAATAAATAAAAATGCTATAAATTACAATAAGAAATATATATATAAATTAAATAAGTAGTGCAAAAGGAGGAAATAAATATTGATGGCGTAGGGAAGAAGGCATCTTTAAAACATCAAGGCTCCTGTACCTCCTCTCTGATGATAGTAATAAGAAAAGAGCATGTACTGGGTGACGGGGGTCTTTAATGATGGATGTCATCTTTTTGAGGCATTGCCTTTTGAAGATGTCCTGGATGCTGGGGATTCTGGCCTTTGCACTTCAGGAAGTGTGTGAAAATCTCTGAGCAGATGTAGAAAAGAATTACTGGAATGATTCCAGGAATAATTTAAGTATATCCCAGATTGTTTTAGAGTAGAAAGCTGAGAGGAGATTTGATTGAGGTGTTAAAATATTGATGGGTCTAGTTTGAGAAAATGCTTCTGGTGCTCAAAGAGAACCAGAGGCACACTGATTTGAGCTAATTGTTAAAGAGCAAATAAAAGTGAAACATTATGCCTGATTGGTCGAGGAAGGCTGGTTTGACTGTAGCTTTCAAAAGGACATTGGAGTAGTATCTGAAAGAGAAAGCAAAATGCAGGTCTCTGTGATAAAAGAGTTAGCATGGACTTGAAGGGCAGAATGGCCTCCTTTTGAACTGTTACCATTCTAAGATTCTATGAGGAACTTGAGCAGCAAGCCTTTGACTGATGCGCCATATTCAATTTTGAACTGAACAAAGGGTTCGCAGAGATGAAAACAACGCTTAACTCAGATCTGTAATGTAAAGTGCAAAGAACACTGAATAATGCATTGTTATTTGTGATTTATGTGTCATGGGCAACAGATTGGGGGTAGTTACATGACTCACATTTATGAAATTCTTTGGCTGATACTCATAGGTGCAATCTGAATCATTTTGAAAAGTTCATCACTAAATTACCATTTTATACAATAAATATGGAAAGAATGACTCATCATTTGGAATATTTATTACAGAGAGGTCTCAACGTGCGATACTTTGATGGCAATCTTTGCTCACTTCCTGAGCTACTGATTTCTTACTGAAATGCCACTCCATAGGGATTGATTAGTTTGTGGTTTTAAGCACAAAAAGCCATTACGCACGTGGGGTTGTTGCAATGCTGTTCTGCAAAAGTGGACGGTTTTCCTTCCTGCATCCTGATGCAGAGAAGTTCCAATCACAATTCATAAATCCAATGCTGAAAATCCAGAGTAATACACACAAAATGTTGGAGGAACTCAGCAGGTCAGAGAGCATCTATGAAAGTAAAAACAGTCGATGTTTCGGGCGAAAACCCTTCAGCATTATTGGGTTCCGATCACAAGCATGGCTTTGATTATTTAATACAAAGCTGATCTGGGATTAAACTCGACCCTTCGAGATCTAGGTAGGTTACTTGTTCATTCAGTAAACTCATGTACAGTACTGTCTGATCTGGGAAGGCTTTATCAGAAGCAGATGATAAATCTTTGCCTGCTCTTTGCTATGTTTGCTTATTTATCAAGCATATTCAAGATGTAATTTATTTCTGATTTCCAATAGATCAAACTGTAATTGAGAAATATGAAATAACAGTGAAATGATTTTTAAACATGCTGACTTCACAAGCTAAGCACAAGACTGAGGCCTCCAATATCTTAGACTAAGATGTAGAATTTCCACAGTAGCCTGCAGGAAATGTTTGAGGAACTCCGTAGAAAAGCAGACACTTCATATCCGAGGGGAACTTAGTCAAGAAGCTCAATGATTAAAATTCTTAAATAATAACTCTTAGAAAAAAACCTTCATATGCGAGCATAAACATAAAAAAAACTTGCTGACTCAATTAGATAATAAATACAGACCAGAAAGGTCCTTTCAAAACGCCCATTTAGTTGTCCTTAGTAATAAGGGGCTTAACTTGATTGGGGGGGGCAGGGGGAGAGATCTATCTACTTACAACATCCATTAAATAGCTCACACACTAAAAATAACTATGAGAAATGGACATGGATCCAGCTTAGCAATAAAGTGGAGTGGCGGGAAACCTTGCTGCATGAAGAACCGCCATGAGCTAATGAATCAAATTATATCTACAGTCCATATACTGGTACCTTAGTGAGTCTTCTTCCAGAAGAGATAAGAAGATATTTGGAACTTCACAAGTAATGTGCAGTACTTTTTAATCACCTTTGTCCCATTAGAAAGCTTATGGGGTGTTAGCTTTCATAAGTCGAGGGATAGAGTTTAAGAGTCACGAGGTAATGATGCAGCTCTATAATACTATGGTTAGGCCACACTTCAAGTACTGTGTCCAGTTCTGGTCGCCTCACTATAGGAAGGATGTGGAACTATTGGAAAGGGTACAGAGGAGATTTACCAGGATGCTGCCTGGTTTAGAGAGTATGCATTATGATCAGAGATTAAGGGAGCTACGGCTTTACTCTCTGGAGAGAAGGAGGGTTAGAGGAGACATGATAGAGGTATACAAGATATTAAGAGGAATAGACGGAATGGGCAGCCAGCGCCTCTTACACAGGGCACCACTGCTCAATACAAGAGGACGTGGCTTTAAGTTAAGGGGAGAGAAGTTCAAGGGGGATATTAGAGGAAGGTTTTTTACTCAGAGAGTGGTTGGTGCGTGGAATGCACTGCCTGAGTCAATCTAAGTCAATGGTGGAGTCAGAAACACTAGTGAAATTTAAGAGGAATTTAAGGTGGGGGGGTTATATAGGAGGCAGGGTATAAGAGTCGGCACAACATTGTGGGCTGAAGGGCCTGTACTGTGCTGTACTATTCTATGTTCAACAGAATTAGAGTCACAGACCAATACATAAATGAAGCAAGCCCTTTGGCCTACCGTGTGTACACTGACTACTAATCACTTGTTTATCCCCTTTCTGTGATCACATCAACTACACTTAGATTCTACCATTTACCTGCACAATAATTTACAGTGGACAGTTAACCTGCCAACCTGCACGTCTTTGGGGTGTAGGAGGAAACCCATGCAGTCACAGGGAGAATATGTAAACCCCATGCAGGCAACGCCATGCAAAGTGCTTGGAATTTGAACCCAGATCTCTGGCATGGTGGGCCTTTGGTTCTACTTCTGACTCGTTTAATAATCAGGCACTAGTACATCTCATTATGTCATTGAATGAAACATTGCTGGGAAAGGTGAATGAAAGAATGAGGGCTACTAGATTTGCATTATTGTACTGTGATTTGTACAGTTGCTTTGATAATATCAGCACAGTAAGTTCCGTTTCTGTTATTTAAGAACAGCGTAACAACTCCTAACAGAAAAGATACAGATAAGATCATTCCAGGGAACCCTCTGTAAAATGATCGCAGCTAGTCACAGCATAACTGCTGGCCAAATCAAATGCGCCATCTAGTGGACAGCTCTGACTTCCAAGTGTATTTGCTCCAGGGACTGATTCCTATTAGCAGAATTTGTAGGGCATTTCCTCATCGGTGATATTTTTAGAAATTAAATTCTTTCAAAGAATACCTCTTGACATCTGTTTTTTTAAGTTGCTTTGAAAATAAAGCTAATGGAATTGAAGGTTTTAACATGCCCATAGCCTTCTGTTTTTTTTCTCTAAAAACTCCATCTGACTGATTAAAGTCGTTTGAAGCATGAACCAGAAGCCTAGTGACTTAAATTTTAACCTGAACAGATGGCAAGATGAACCCAGAGACAGTCAGGATTTTACTTGTGCCTTCCCTTCTTGGATTAACTTGAAGTCTGGAACTAATCTTGTGGGTATTGGTGCTAACAACCTGGGAGAATTTTGAGGCCATATAGGATTAACAATACCAAATATGAAATCTACTGCAGATAGTACATGATTCATGAGGAATGCAAGACTGCATTGCAGTCCCTCATATCCCCTGCTCCAAAATTAACCATAATGCATAGCAGTCAGGCCTTAATAGGATAGCTAAATGAATCTACTATGACTGCTAGATGCCCATATGCAGATCCATGGAGTATTAGAATATTGACTTCCTATTTTAGAGATGACTGGACCCTATTTCTCAAATCTATTCATGAAGCACTTAATCCAAGCTTGGAATTCACATTTGGAGACAAATGTCCAAAATCTACTAAACATTTTATTTATGAACTATTAATTTAATTCTTTAGCTCATGGAATGAATCATCTCAGTATTACAATAAAATGGCCAATATTAGCATAATACACTAGAAAAAAAAAGTAGTTGCTAGTCCATGGTGTAAGTCATGTTCTTTAAACTCATAACAAAGTGCTCAGTTATAGTTTATTTATCATTCATTTGCCAGCATTGAAATATTACATGAAAGAAATCTGTGACTCAAAGCAATTTGCCTCCTGCACGTAACGTTCCTACTCAATTTCTTTTCATATTGCTACTACTAAGTTCTCTTTGGATTTTTTATGAGACCTTCAGGAAAAATCCACCAAAAACATTAGAAAGAAAACATCTGCACTAGGAAAATCATTTTGTTTTCTCATGAGTACCCTGGATAAAATTATGAACTTCAGTTTTGCAGTACTCATTATAAATTTTCCAGTATGTGTTACGCAACTGTGTCACGAGTTAATATTTTATATTCTTATAACCGTACCTCAAAGGAGCAAAATTACTAGGTGATTCGAATTGTAGAAACAATGAAAAAATTCTGCATATTTATTTAGATTATTTTGTGGAATAAATAAGGAGGACAAGAAGTTTAATATACCTAATTTGACAATATGTTGGAGGAAGATTCTCTATGACTTCTGCAACTTAACTAAATGGATGATTGTTAGATGAATAAGCTTTGTATTCTCTACAGTAACAATCTCAAAGATACTGCCTTTATAGGCATCTTAAATCATATTTTAAATATTGAAAACTGTCACCATTTGGTTGTGTTTTAATTGCTTAATAGCTGTGAGGGGGACAATAAATCAAATGCCTGTCTCTTGGTTACAGACAAGATCTGACACTATTCCTTTGTTTTAAGAAATATTGCTTCCCCCTGAAAATTAATTGGCAAAACTGTTGTAAAAGATGTGTAAAATTAATATTTAAAACCTGAAGAAGCTGGTTTGAAGTGGCCAGGTAGTTCCATGTTAAGTTATTTTAAAAGGAATATTTTTCAGTTAATAAATCTGTTCAGCTATTTAATTATTGTGTATTACTCAACATGTTGATATAAGCAAGCATCATGTTCTAACTCCAGATAATAGACAATAGACAATAGGTGCAGAAGTAGACCATTCGGCCCCTCGAGTCTGCACCGCCATTCTGAGATCATGGCTGATCATTCACTATCAATACCCAGTCCCTGCCTTGTCCCCATATCCCTTGATTCCCCTATCCATCAGATATCTATCCAGCTCCTTCTTGAAAGCATCCAGAGAATTGGCCTCCACCGTCTTCCGAGGCAGTGCATTCCACAACTCTCTGGGAGAAGAAGCTCTTCCTCAACTCTGTTTTAAATAACTGACCTCTTATTCTCAATCCATGCCCTCTGGTACTGGACTCTCCCAACATCTGGAACATATTTCCTGCCTCAATCCTATCAAATCCTTTAATTATCTTAAACGTTTCAATCAGATCCCCTCTCAATCTCCTCAATTCCAGCGTGTACAAGCCCAATCTCTCCAATCTCTCTGCGTAAGACAGCCCTGCCATCCCAGGAATCAACCTAGTGAATCTACGCTGCACTTCCTCAATTGCCAGAATGTCCTTCCTTAAACCTGGAGACCAAAACTGTACACAATATTCCAGGTGTGGTCTCACCAGGGCCCTGTACAAATGCAAAAGAACATCCTTGCTCTTGTATTCAATTCCCCTTGTAACAAAGGCCAACATTCCATTTGCCCTCTTCACTGCCTGTTGCACTTGCTCATTCACCTTCATTGACTGGTGAACTAGGACTCCTAGGTCTCTTTGCATTTCTCCCTTACCTAACTCAACACCGTTCAGACAATTCTCTGCCCTCATGTTCCAGCTTCCAAAGTGGATAACTTCACATTTATTCACATTGAATGACATCTGCCAAGTATCTGCCCACTCACTCAGCCTATCCAAGTCTCCCTGTATTCTCCTAACGTCCTCTTCGCATGTCACACTGCCACCCAGTTTAGTATCGTCAGCAAACTTGCTGATATAGTTTTCAATGCCCTCATCTAAATCATTGACATAAATCGTAAAGAGATCATTGACAAGTAGTGCCAATCTTTGAAAATTGATGTGTCATACTGTAAGATCAGAGATCATCTGATCTTGGCTTCAATTCCATTTTCTTTCCAGTTCTTCAGCTCCCCTAGAGTTCAAATATCTGCCTTTCTCAGACATGAATACATCCATCGCATCTCCCTGGGGTAGAGAACTCCAAAAGTTCATGACTCTGACCAGATAAAATTCCTCCTCATCTCTGTCTTCCCATATTCATATCCCAACTCATCCCCCTGGTTCTGGATTCTCCAGGAAGGGGATTATCTGCTTGGCATCTACCTTGCCAACCCCCCCCCCAAGAATCTTACTTATTTTTATAACGTTACCTCTCTGACTTCCAAACTCCAAAGAACGTAGGCCCTGATCTGCGGAGCCTTGCCTCATATGGCAAACCCTTCATTCCAGAAATTAACCAAGTGAAACTTGAAATATTTATAAAATAATGACGTCTTTCTCTTAATAAGGACACTAAAATTGTGTTCAATACTCCAGCTATGGCATCACTAATGCCATGTTCAAAGTTCAAAATACATTTATTATCAAAATACGTATACATTATGCAGCCTTGAGATTCATTTCCTTACAAGTAGCCATGAGACAAAGAAACCCACCCAGAGCCCATTAAAAAAAAGACCATCAAACACCCAATGTGCAGAGAAAAAAATAACAGATTATGCAAACAATGGAAGTAAGCAAAGAGCATTCAGAATTGACATTTTACAATTGCTACTAAGCCAGGTACCACTGTAGTCAAAGTAGGCCGCAGCCTCAGTTCGGTGCAGAGCCGAGTAAACGAGCTGAACAGAGTACAGCCGGCAGAACCGGCCCATTCCCTGCCTCTGGTCCCAATGACCTGACCTTTCAATCTGTCTCGGTGCTTAATTCATCCAAACACAGGGTTGTTCCTCGCCCTCGAACTGCTCTGAGCCCTGGAACCCACCGCCATGATTCATCCCATACCCAACCTTTTCAATTCAGCCCACTGTTTAAATTGATCAGCATCGGGTCTTTCCTCACTCTCGTAGATGCCCCATCTCTGCCTTGGTTCTGCCTCACCTCCTCCTCCGCTTGCCTCAAACTTGCTTTGCCTCTGCTCATCTCTCCATTGTTAGTGGTGATCATTATTAATAAATTGTTATTAATAAAGTAATTAGTAGTTACCTTTGTTTAGTTTGCTTCTGATAAATAGTGACTGGGCTTCACCAGCACCGTCTTAACCCAACTTACCAACTTTTATTTTCAATCCTTCTTGCAATAGAGGCCAATGTTGCACTTGTCTTCCTAGTTACTAGCTGTATTTGCATCCTAACCTCATGTTCTAACATACAAGGACATATAGATTCCTCTGTACAGAGGCATTTTTCCCATGACAGCTCTTACACTAAATGGTCTACAGTTTTCAACTTTCTACCTCTTTGTTTTTTGGTTAGTGTATTACTTTTGTGGTTTTCCACCCACTGGTATCTTTCCAAGATGTAAGGATTATTTTAGAAGATCACAAATAAAGTGCATGCAAAGAATCTCATTCATTTGCCAAGAGAAGTTAAGGAAAATGCACATAATTGGCACAACCTTCTAAACTGTGGGCAACTGTGGGTGTTGCATAATCCAGTATTATGCGCTTGTACATTACCTAGTCCAATGTCATATCATCAAACCTCCAGCAATACATAAAACCAGAAAAAGAAAATTAATAAGCTCCCAAATGTAGAGTTGGAATCAGTCTGGAATTTTTAATGGCCATTGAAAACAGAACAACTGCATGAAATGTTGTGGTAGTGGTGAGAAAAAATGCTTGTGGGAGCGGGGGGGGTGGGGGTCATGATGATCACAAGCATCTCCCTGACCAGTTGATCTTGTCCAGCCTCATGCCATGGCAGGTGCACTCTGCTCGAAGGCAGAGACAACAGACGTAGTTCTAATGTGTATGCTATCGAAAGAGCCGATCACAGCAAATGTGCTCTTAATGTGTTTTCTTATCATATTCAATGAAGACTGTCCTCAGTGGAGGATCAGAGGTTGAGAGCGTCATCAATTTTAAATTGCTTGGTGTTATTATTTCAGAAGACTTGTACTTGGACCAGCATGGAAGTACAATTACTTCCTTAGGAGTTTGTGAAGATTTGGCGTAACATCTAAAACTTTGACAAGTTTCTATAGATGTGTGATGGACAGTATGCTGGCTGCACCTTTCCTGGTATGGATACACTCATGTCCTTGAAGGGAAAATCCTACAAAAAGTAGTGGCTATGGCCCAGTCCATCGTAGGTAAAACTTTCCCCACCACTGAACACATCTTTCTATACAGCGTTGGTGCAAAACAGCAGCATCCATCATCAGAAACACAACCCCTCCCCCCCACCACCACCACTACCACCACCCAGGAAATGCACTCCTCTCGCGTCTGCCATCATTAAGAAGGTACAGGAGCCTCAAGACTCTCAGCTCCAGATTCAGGAACAATTATTGCCCCTCAATCATCAAGCTTTTGAACCAAAGGGGATAGGTTCACTCAGCTTTACTTGGCCCGTCACTCCATTGTTCCCACAACATATGGACTCATTTTCAAGTCCTCTTCATCTCATGTTCTCCATATTGATTGCTTAGTTGTTGTTATTTCTTACTTTTTGAATTTGTACAGCTGGTCTTTTGCAGACTGGTTGAATGCCGAAGTTGGTGCAGCCTTTCATTGATTCTATTATGGATTTCTAATATGCCTGCAAAAGAATGAACCTCAGTGCTCTATATGTACGTTGAACTTTGAAAGAGGTTGATGCAAAGTCTTTAATTTATGCTGACCCTTACAATCCCATTTGAAACTAGATTTGGAAAGGAACAACTCAGATGAATTTTGCATCAAAGTGTCTAGGCCAATTTCCCTGGAAGAGGTAACAGCCACTTAATTATTTTTATTGAACAGCTTGATAAGATTAGTACACTTCTAGATTTTTTAAGCTTAGTTTCTTTGGGTAAACTTTCTCTTTATATTTTATTCTTAAAGATTAAAGAAAGGAATTCTGCAGTGTGAGGAACAAGCTTGGAAAATGTTACCCCTATCACTAAGTAATGTCTGTGATAAATTGGCCGTCAATAAACTATTAAATGATGTCAAACACTCTTTGCTAAGTAATAATGCTGGTTCCGCATCAGGCATCTGGAACAATATTAAATTGATGATTCAAAATTGTGACTCAGAAATGAAAATCTTAACTTTTCATATCCAATCAGTGCTGACAGGTGGAAACCTCTTGGAAGAACTCCAAAAATAAAATCACACAACAAGATGTGAGATGGAAGCTCTGCGTCTTGTGATAAACTCTCTGAATCCCATTTAAGTGCACCACTGTTCATTTGGAATTGTTGCATAAAATCACTCACAGATATCCAATATATACTTCTATTTTTCAGCACCACCTATTGCCCCATGTTTTAGAATACAAGAGCTAAAGGACCATCCTGTGTTTGTGCAAGCCTTTGAATTTGACATTTTTATTTTCTTTAGCAGAGACAGAAGGAGAACTTGTCTCCCAGTTTCCTCTCTCCTGCACTGTCCTCATGACTCCTTCCAACTCTCAACTAATTTGCAAGTTAAGATATAAGTAATAATAAGTACCTTATTGTTCTTGAGTTGGAAATTATTTTGTTACAGCAGCAACATTTAAAGACACACTTAATAATAATCATAAATATAATAATAATAATATTTCATAATAAAGTACAGAATCATCATTGTGGCTATCCCTCGAGGTCGAGGATGATTGGTCTTCATTTCGTTGATCTGTTTATGGGCTCTCAAGTGGCTTATGAGTCCAATCTTAGCTTATGGCCCTCAGAGCGAAGACGCCTGTGCACGTATTTGTTTAACGTGTACTTGATGTTGCACTCCAAGTAGCACAGGATACTTCACAAATCAACCAACTGATTCCAATGGCACGGAAACCACGACGATTGGAGCTGATGGATTTGTTGCAAACTTCATCCACCTTCACAGCCGTTGAGTTTGAAGTAACTTCATCCGCCTGTTCCACCGTTGAGGTCTTGGTTGGATTGTTCTTTGTCAAGGACCTCACCCTTGACCTTACTGCCATGGGTGACCCTACCAGGAGCATAGCTCCAGACGGCATCGCTCTCAGGATCTCAGGACCACACAAGTTTCTCCACCACAACAAGGTGACAATCCATGGAGAAGGAAGTACAGAATAATAATATACACAATAATAATTTACCAATGTACAATAATATGCGATAATGATGTACAACATAATAAAACAGAGACTTTTGTACTATGCTGAGCGTTCTGGCACTCAGAGATGAACTGTTGTATGCGCTTATTGCGTTTGTTAGGAAAGGTCTTCTGTAACGATCCTTGTGACAGTGGAACTGAGTGAGCCTGTTCAAAAGAGTTCTCTGCTGCTTATTCAGTGGGTCATGGAGGAGATATGCTGATTGTCCATAATGGATAACAGTTTGTTTAGTGACCTCCTCTCCACCACTAACTCAGAAGAGTCCAGGTTGTTGGCAAGGATGGATCCAGCCTATAAGGACGTATACTCTAGTCACACACACAGAAACAGCCCAGAACATCCATGCCAACCCTTTTATTCCATCCACAATCATCCCACTTGCCTGCATAATGACCCCATCCCTATTTAAACCTCTTATATATAGTAATCATATATAATTCCACCACCTCAAGTTCCAGCTATTCAACGACTTTCTGGGTAAAATCTTACTCCTTAGGTCCCCTTTAAAGCTTTCCCTCTTACCTTAAACCTAATCCCATTTGTTTTTGATACCTTTATCAAGGAGAGAGAAAGATTTTCTTTGGAATATAGAGTTTTGTAAAACACTTCAAAAGCTTCTTGAATTTCTCTTAGCTTTTTTTTAATCATTTTTGTTCCTGGGTCCCTAATTCTATGAATTGTATTTTCTGCTATCTTTTTTTTTTCAGTTTCCACGCCAGTATTTTCATAGACTTTGATCCATTTTCATAATGTCTCTGTTTCAGAAACATCAAATTTTTCCTGATTTCATGTATAGCCAAACTATTAATTTCATTCCTAATTTTTAAAATTTCCTCTAATGTATCCTGTGCCAAATTCAATTTGTGTTTTTTTCTCTAGTTCCTTCAGCCTATTTTGTAATTCTTCTGTTTTATTCCTTATTTTTTCTTATATGAAGATATCGCTATAATTTTCCCTCTTAAGACAACCTTCAGTGTATCCCATAAAATGAGAGGTGAAACCTTTCCATTATCATTAAATTCTAAGTAGAGACCAATTTCTTTTTTAATTTGTTCCTTAATGTATGGATCATTGAGTAGACTTGAATTTAGTTTCCAAATAGTATTCTTTGGTTGTAGGTCAAAATCAATAGTTAAATATATAGGTACATGGTCACTTACATCTATTGTCCCAATTCCACAGGTGTTTATTTTGTCTTTGTCCTTTCCAAATGTTATGAAATAGTCTATTCTTGTATATACAGAATGGGGAGCAGAATAATGAGTGTAATCCCTTCTGTCAGGGAAAAGGTCCCTCCATATATCAATTAAACCACCATCCTCAAAAAGTGTATTAATTTTCTTATGTAATGATTTTGTTTCATAGGTTTTTCTATTAGAAGAATCTAAGTTCGGTTGTAATTGTAAATTTAAGTCTCCCCCACATATCAGGAGACCTTCTGTTTCCGTTACCATAATATCAGTAATTTTCTGAAAGAAACCAATATCACTCTCCTATCCACTTACTCTATTCAATAGAGTAACTGAATTTCCATCTGTATTCCCCCTTACCAGAATATATCTGCCCTCTTTATTTCCCATTTTGAATACTTTTTCAAAATTTAGCTTACTTGAGATAAGAATAGCAACTCCTCTCCTATGCTCTGATTTATATGAGGAGGAAAACAAATTAGTGAAGCCCATTCTCTTTAGTTTTCTATGCTCATTATCAGTTAAATGAGTTCCCTGTAAATATACTACATGGGCTTGTTCTTTTTTCATTTTGGATAAAATTTCATAATGTTTGATTGGATTTAATAGCCCATTGGCATTGAAAGAAATTAATTTTACTTTGTCCTTAGCCATTTGTATTTATCTGTCAATGTATTATTGAAATTAGCAGAATAAAACTTAATCAATCTACTCCCTGAACAAAAAAGAATCAAGAAACGCAAATAATAACAAAAATGGCAACGAATGTGTGATTCCAAGGCTGAGGTCTCTGGTAGATGACCCTGCGTTGAGCTAGAGGAAATGTCTAGCTGTGGGGAATAACCCCTCCTACTTGTGAGTTGAGGGCCCCCATTGCAGTATTCATAAAAGTCAGTGAATAATTCCATTACACAGAAAAGATTTCCCTGTGTACTCCTCATATATATATATATATATATATATATATATATATATGTAGAGGAAGAAGATGAGTTATTAACTTCAAACTTTCTGCATAATCACTCAAAGAGTTGACCTGCATGTGCATGTAATGAGAGCTGTAAACTCATCTCCTTCTACCTTGGCTATGAACTTATCAATCACCCCTGCTGTGGACACTTTCTGGAGGGCCAAGATCCATATGCTTCATGACCGTTGGACTAAGTGTGTAAACATAGGAAAGGGACTATGTTGAAAAAGAAATGTGCTAGGTTTTCTAAAATTGACTCCTTCTACCTTAGGCCACAAACTTATCAATCACCCCTCGTAAATGCTCCTTATTATTTGTTAATTTATTTGTGGTAGGATAACTTTAAGTGTTGTCCGTGTGTGAGTTTTAGGTACTGTGTTGAACACTTTGGTCCAGAGAAATGTTGTTTTGTTTGGTGTCTACGGCTGAAAGACAATAAACTGAACTTGAACTTGAACTTGAACTTGAACTTGAGCTGTATTAGTTATGAAACACTGGGTTCTTTGTAATACAGAGAGCCTTCCTCACTAATGATTTCTTCTTCCTTCTATTGAGTTCCAAGTTCTCCTAGAGGGTGTAAGCTAATATGTGACTTGGACAAAGGCCTTCAGTCCCTGTTACATATTAGCCAGATTAATAGAAGATGAAAATATGGCCAAGAAAGACTTTAAGAAGTGACACAAAGAAGTCTGAGTTCTTGAGGGTGCATCGCTAATGACATGACAAGCTGTGAAGGGATTAATTACTTAGACTGAGGCAAAGGTATGAGGAAGAAGCCTGTGCAGCACGATGAGATAAATTACTTTAGCACTCCAAGAGTGATCACTAAATTTACTTTGATCTTTGGTGCCACGTAGTGATGAAAGCTCTGATGTGTTGTGTTTTTGCTCACCAGTTTGCTGTTGCAACCATGGTAAAAGGATATTCATCGTTGTCGTACGCACACACATGCCAGCATGCACATCCTCCTTTAGGTTGCTGCAGACCCCTAACAATTCACAGCAGATGACTTCCCATCTCACTGTTGGCAAGCTACCCTGCTGGAGCTTGCTGCACCCTGGCTCTGCAAATGTGAGGAGATCTGGAAGTAGAGGTGAGACTCCAGCTACCCGCTCTAAATTCTTTTCTCTTCCCCTCTAATTTCAGATTGGATGACCAAAGTCCCAGCCCTTGGTTCTGCTGTTGCTGAGACACTATGGTTAATATTGCCACAAAATGGTTTACTATCGTCTTTGCTAGTTGACACTAGCTCTTCTACTCATGCTTCCCTTTATTTAATTAACAGGTATTATGGAATGAGAGGTGCAATTTATGATTTTTTTTTTACTCTTTAAATGATGTATTTGATGGACATATATGATAATGTCACATCGACCAACATCAATTCATGGTCCCAGGTTGCTTCTGACTTCCTAAAGGCAGGAGAGGTGAAGGACAGATATTGATAGGCTGTTGGGTAACTATATGAATAACATTTAAATAATGACCTGCTTTCCCATTGAAGAGACTCATCCAGAATTGCAGTTCTCTGATGGCATTGGGTTTGCGGACTGCAAAGTTTTAAACTCAAACAAATATCTTAAGCCCTATCAGATATGAATAGCCAAGATTACTCTCATTAAAGGAAGATTATACTGCAACTACCCAATCTTCAAAGACTAGTTCACTTCGCTGTTTATCCTCCATGGCGAGTTTAACTGCCAATATCCACTATTTGAGAGGTGTGTCCTCTCTTCCTACCAAGGAAAAGATACTTACAGCTAACCAGGTAGTTTAAAACACAGTTCATTTATTTTTAGTGATGCATGTTTAAAGCCAAACATTTCTAAGACACATTTAAAACTCACAGAGGATGGCTATCTTCAACATTTCCAAATTACAAACCATTTCCGAAACACAAAACATTTCCAAAATTCAGCTACAAGTCCTATAAATGAAAAGACAAATGAATCAACCATCGCAGCAATCCAAGCCAGAGGAATGGATTCTCGTTCACCCCGTGTTTCTTTCATGTTTCTTGATGTTCCTTGCCCTATTGCTAATAAGCGTGAAATGCTGTCCACATTTCTCCAGTTTCATTGACACTTGGGTGTCTTCACACATGTATGATATTTCATCAAATACCCTTTTTACACAAGCAATCTAAAAGACTCTTGGAGATCTAGATTCTGAGCTATCCACAATTAATAATGTGAAGCAAACGAGTACATTGACCTTCCAACTATAAGCACATTGGTTATTTAATATGCTGAGTTGGTTCCATCTCTCTGCAAGCTTCCTTGTACTAAACAACTTAGCCGGCAATGCCTGTTTTGAAACAAGTCAAATTAAAGAGCTGTTGTCTTAAGCTACACCTCTTGAGCAGCAATAAACTAGATGTTGTGGGCTAGCAGTTTATTCTCTAGACAGATCTCCAAACTGATTACAGCTTTCCATTTACATTTTAAGAATTGAAAACTGGCTCCCATTTACACCCAAAGGCTAAACATAGCATATAGTTGGAAATTTAACTTGCACTGTTTGATCTTTCAAGTGGCAGCTGCTGTGTTTAGTAAAACAAACCTTGGCCCAAACCTGGGTCTCAGGCCCAGGAAGCGAATATACATCAGACTTGATCGGGTTAATTAGTAACTGAACCAAGATTCAATTACTAATCAGATCAATTTTTCTAAGGCTTTACTGTAAATGAAACAAGTGCACTCTGCATACCCGGGCAATTCCAGGACTTAATGCATCTTCCAACATTCAAAGACCTGTGGTGAACTATATTTACCTGTCTGGACCTGCCCCCCCCCCCCCCCCCTGCTGACTGCTCCTGTGTTTCCTCCCACAGACCCCTGTATAAAGGCGATTGGAGGCACTGCTCCTCCCTCAGTCTCCAGGATGTTGTGTGGTGGGCTCTTGCTGCTGACAGTGCTTTCTTCCAGCCAATAAAAGCCTATCTCGACTCACGTCTCCGAGAGTTATTGATGGTGCATCAAGACCCTTTCCACCAGGAATATTAGCAGTACCAATTAAAACTAATTGTTTTCATCATTTCATTCTGTGTAATACTTTCTCCAAGTATCATCTATTTATGAATAATCATCAACTATTTATTGATATTGAAGGGACAATGCTGGTCTTATTGTCTACTGCCTCATAAATGTGATCAGTTTATTTGATATTAATTATGAAGCTCCAGGTGATACCATTTTCCTCATTTATAATTTTACATTGAACTACTGGACCATGTTGATATTAATGAATATTGGTTACTGAGTTGCTGTCAACTCCATTCTCCTTCATTGTGTTTATAATTCTATGATATGCATGTTAAACTATATCTGTTAGAGGTGTATGACTTAATCTCTATTTCCCCCATTTAAACCAGCTCACAGTTTCCTATCAAAGCTGTCAAAATTATTGTTGTTGCATCATATTCAGATATGTGGCCATTATGCATACTGTTGACATTGCAGAATAGATGTAGATCAGGCCTAGGGCTATGTGCATCCAATATTCATCAATGAGGCCTTCATGATGTCCCATTCTGTTGCTGTGGCAAGATATTATTGTTCATTTGCTTTCCTGTTAAACTCATGGCCAACCAAACACCACTGAGTTCAAAAGGAGGTTTCCGTTTAAAATGATGCACTTATAAGCTTCAAAAAGTCAGCATTGTAATTTGGCCCATCTGTTGGACATCAGGCCAGATTTAATATAATTAAAAGCTAATTTACTATAGGTGTTGCTTCTGATTAAACTAAGGGAAGTTAATTATCTAGGCCTCTAACTGACATCTGCCAGTTTCACATTTTTAAAATCATCTCTATACAACTTAATTCTTCGACTCAAGATTGGAGAGAGTCAGGTTCAGTAATTCCAGAAGTGAAATTGTAAAAGGAATACAAAGAGGACCTACCCACTGAATAACTTAATGAAGTGAATAGCTTTCACAGCCATCTCAAGCAGGGGTTCCCAACCTGGGGTCCACAGACCCCTCAGCTAATAGTAGGAGTCCATGGCATAAAAAAGGTTGTGAACATCTGGTCTAAACGGCTATTCTGTAAGCCATAGTAAAGTGAATTTCACAGCCCGTGAAGGTTAGGGACATTAGTGACCCATGACTTTACGGAAATAATGATGATTTGATTACAAGTTGCTGTTTCCAGCATATAGTCTCAATTCCTTTTCATGTGGCTCAGTCCTTGCATTGGTTTGAACTGTTTAATCATCGTGTCTTCACAATTTAACCTGACATTTCAACAATTTCATCTTGATATTCTGGATTTAAAAATAAAGTCCTCACTACTTAACTCTAAGTTTCTCTTAGCATTCTGGGAAATCTACAAATGGATTCCCTGAAAAGGTGGCTTGAAAATCCTCAGGGTTAGAAATTTTTAAGATTATTAACGTGATGAAAAATTAGGGGCAGAGGAACTATATCTACTGTGGGAACAACCATAAAATTAGACCCCAGACATCAAACCTAGATAGGCTTAAAACTGCATGAAAATAGTAGAACTATATCTAATCAACGCAAACAAAATGCTGGAGGAACTCAGCAGGCCAGGTGGCATCCATAGAAAAAAGCACAGTCGCCCTTTTCAGACCAAAACCAGTCCTGTTGAAAGGTTTCAGCCTGAATCATCAACTGTACTTATTTCCAGTGTTGAACTACTAGCTGCCTGTCGCCTGGTAAAAGACCCATTTACTCCAACTGTTTATGGAACCTCAATTACGCCTGCTTTAATTTAGCACACCAATCTCTCATGTAGGACCCTGGTCAAAAGCCTTTTGGAAGTCTAACATACCACATCCACACACCCCACACCTGCCCCGGGCATTCTACCGATTACAAGTTCAAAGGATTCTAGTAAATATGTCATGTATAATTTTTTTTTTGATAAAGTCACGCTCACTTTGAAAGTCTTCTAAATGCCCTGATATTACATCTTTAATAATACTCACATCTCTCCTCGTACTGACACCAGGCAAGCCGGTTTATGTGTTATTACTAACCAATTCCAACTCTTCTCCTTCATCTTGCCTTTCTCCTGTTTCTGATGCTGTCCCCTCCTTGCCTACTTCCTCTTCTCTATTTTTTTATTTCAACCTTTTTTGCTATATCCTCCATAATATCACCCCAATATCAAACTCGCCAAGCACTCCCTTCCCCTCTGAGAATCAGAATCAGAACCAGGTTTATTATCACTGACATATATCGTCATTTGCAACAAACAAGATTTAAGATGGTGGTACTGAAGGCAGGTGACGGCTTATTGATAGTTCGAAAGCCAAGAAATTTGACTAAAAACATTCTTAATAGCATCTTTTCTGAAGTAAATTGTGGTAAACTATCACCGCAAGCAATGAAGAGGCAGACAAATTCGAGGGATGAACTGTGCTGGTACATTGCAAAATTGACGCAGATAGTGTTGTAGAGAGCGTTCCAAAGAGGAGGAATTGGGGCAGAGGAGTTTTGATGCATGTCCAACTAATCCAGGTGTGAGTTTGGACAGTTCTAAGCCGATTTGGAGAGGTGAAGAGCAGCTACAGGTGGAGCAGTGCGGTTTAGGCCTGGTGTGTTTAGGGGGCGAGGTCCTAATGTGAGGCACGATCCGCTGCTCAGACAATTTAAACACTAGCCCAAATGCACTGGAAAGGCAGGGTGTCGGGACCGGAAGTGAGAGTTGGGCCAATTTTGATTGCTCTACCGTGATGTTCACTATTCTCTCCGCGATGCTGAGACTGAGACTGCCCCAGCTGCTGTGCTTCATGTCTGTGATCATTGCGATGATTTGCCCTTTTAATATGATGAACTGACACCAAAGCGTTGGGCTTACTCTGGCGATTCGGATCTAAGGACTCAACTTGGTTCAGAATGCTGTGCTTGCTTCTATACTTGGCATGATTAGTTTCTTTTCTCTTTCTCTGCACATTGGGTGTTTGTCTTCTACTTATGTAGGGCTCTCAGTACCAGTAACTGTGGTGTTAAATGTTCAGGCTAACAAAATGGCTTCTCTGTAGTGTTACAATGAAATGGCTTCTCTGTAATGTTACTTAATGCTGAACTGACCAATGGAGAATTGTTATGCTATCTTGTGTGTGTAAGCTGAGCGGGAGTTTGCGGTCTTTTTCGGGAGGAGAGCGAGGAGGATGGACGTGTGCAGAGCGGACAGCAGTTCCAGGGTGACAGAGACCAGACGTCGGCGGTTCAGACAGCGGCCGAAGGCTTGGAAGGTCATTGTGGATGGAACCAGAGGCGTGGGCTCCAACGTATTAAAGTATTATGCGCACAAACTGATAAACTTACTGATTTGGTGACTTTAGGTTATGTTTCTATTAACCCATCACTAAGAAATAACTACAAAATTGCAATTATTTACTCACTTTTGGTGTATTGTCTGGTATTTGTGTTGCGAGCGTGTACTGGGGTGGCATTACACCGTATTTACACTGAAGCAATGCACCATTGGCAGTTCACCTTAGGCGAACGGGAGTTAGAGTAACATTACTAATTCTCTTGTAATATGAATATTTTCAGCCAGTTTTTGCCAGTTGAATGTTAGTTTTTCCTTCAGTAGTCAGTGCTAGAATGCTGGTGGTACTGAGGATTTTATTTCAAGGATGAAAATTAAATGGTAAAGGAAACTTCTTTCCATGTAGACTTTGCCTCAAAGAGGGATATTTGATGCCTAGAAATAAATTAATGTTTAAGCACATTGCACAGATAGAACAAATATAGTTATAAAACTACAAGATGTATGAAACAAGAGAGCTATATATTTTTTTTACAAAAACTGATAAAATGTACAAACTTGTGTTGTTTCTAACAAGCAAACATATTTTTCATATAAATAACACCTTTATTTTATAAGAACAATATCATTGCCTTGAACTTAGTTAAATTTGTTAAACCTCCAAATAGATCATTGAAAACATACATATTTTCTCAACTACAATAAGCCACAAATAATCAGTAACTCACAGATACTTTTATTTCAATAAATAGATTGCAGGTAATATAAAAACTAACATTAACTTGTCCTTTGGATCTTGGCAGTCTTGTTTGATGTTTCATTGAAGGTTAATAGGCTAATTGCCAACTACAGTTTCCATCCTAGGATGGAATATAAAATTCAAAGCTATTTACAAGGAGCCGTTGCTATAGCAAACTGTATCCCATTCCTGGAAGAAATCTTAAACTATGGACTAGACTCACCAAGACATTGACAAGTTCTATAACTTAAAATCATCCTAGCCCAGTTATATAAATTACATTGTAAATTAAAATATTGAAATGCTGTCCAGCATTTCCATCAAATAATCAAAAAGAACAGGTAAGTTCTTCTTTACCAAGCTGCCTGGAAGTTGTTGTACTTTATATTGGTCTCCTTCCGTTTTTTGTTACTTTCTTTCTTGTGGCCAATTAGTGGGTGGGCGATTTGTTAAGTTATTTTTGTGTGAGTGGGGGGGGGGGCAAGGTTTTTTTCATGCTACTGTCACTGTTCTTATTTGCGAGTGAAGGGGTCGGGGATTCTCATCGTTGATGTTTTGTTTTCTGCAGGGATGTGTTGCTTTTGTCACTGTCTTATTTTTCTGTGAGTGGGGTCAGGGATTGTATTGTCGATGTTTTCCTTCAGCGGGCGAGGGGATTGGGAATTGTTATAGTCGCTGTTTTTTTCTCTGTGGGGAGAGGGTGGGGGATTCTGGGACCTGCAAGTTTTGTTTCTCTGTCTTTTCATGCGTATGACATGGCTATCTGGAGAAGACAAATATCAAAGTTGTATTGTACGTGCATACTTTGACAATAAAACTAACCTTTCAAACTCTGAACCTTTGAAATTGTGTTGCCAGGTAAAAAGCTGAAACGTCAAGGACAGTTAAAATTGCTGCTCTCGTGTCCATGCTAATGAAATATTATTTTATGGTCCGGATAAAAACAAGCTGTATTAATTAACAAGAACAATAATCTTCTCAAAAGTCCTAATTGTTAATCATCTGGTGTAGGACCTCTGCCAGCTGAAAATCTCATGAATATTGTGGGAGCAAAATGAGTTGCCTTTGAAGCTGTTGCCTCTACCACACTTATAAGCCATGGAGTTTACAGCCACTGCGTATTTTCTTTTTGAAAAGCTCTTTGTTCTTTCCTCTGTCGCAAAGAATTCACTGACAGATTTAAAATATTCCAGTAATACCTTGTGGCTCCACACAGAGGACCTGCTCTTTAAGAAGCCACAGTGGCCACCATGTTTGGTCAGCAGTAGAAAAAAATGGGGGTTAGTTTCAAAGAGTTCGAATGGCACGGTTGTGTCCGGGTCCCCTCGGCAGGGGTCATCCTGGCTGCAAATACACAGCACTGGCACTGCAACCTCATCTACATCTCGTAAAGGGTCATTCTTCTCCCAGTACGTGTCCCAGCACAAGTTGCTCTTCTTTGTTTGACAGAAGAGCACCTCCTCAAATTCCTTCAAAGTCTGAGTGGCAAACAGCTTATCCATGTCAACAATCTCTCCTAGCACAGTGGTGTACCTGGACAGGGTAAGGAAATTCATATTTAGGATTTTAATACCACTCCACAGTTAATTTAAACTTCATTACTTTGCAGAGTTATGCAACATTCTCATGCCTACACTAAGACCTAGATATCGTACGCATGACAATTAGAAATAATCTTAAATCAAATGCACAATTCTATCTTATCATCCTGAACGTTAATATTCACAGAGTAAACCATTGAGAAAACTTCAGCCCATTTACTCAACCTTTTTTTCTTGTGTTGGACGTGGTGATATTGATCCACGGGTTCTTCAGATGTCAAGAATGAGGTATAAATCTTGTAATTATAGCCTTTTTATTAGATGCTCATAACTATAAAAGATACCAACTCATTCTACTGTATGAGAGCTCGAAAGTGAAGGGGGAAAACAAGGAGAAGTCAAAGAACAAAGAAGTCATGGTCATCTTGCACTAAAGACTAGCTCAGTAGAGAGATAAGGCACATTGCAATGATAAGAGGTAACCTTTGAAATTGTCAGATTCAGGGGCCTGACACACAGACGGCTGAACTACAATTATTGAAAGTTCACTGAAATATCCCATACATATAGGTAATCACATCGACTTATCAGCACACTAAAGATAAACTAGAATGTGGAAACCATAGAAAGGGTGCAGAGGAGATTTACCAGGATGTTGCCTGGATTGGGGAGCATGCCTTATGAGAATAGGTTGAGTGAACTCGGCTTTTTTTCCTTGGAGTGATGGAGGATGAGAGGTGACCTGACAGAGGTGTATAAGATGATGAGAGGCATTGATTGTGTGGATAGTCAGAGGCTTTTTCCCAGGGCAAAAATGGCTAGCACGAGAGGGCACAGTTTTAAGGTGATTGGAAGTAGGTACAGAGGAGATGTCAGGGGTAAGTTTTTTTTACGCAGAGAGTGGTGAGTCTGTGGAATGGCCTGCCTGTGACGGTGGTGGAGGCGGATATGATAGGGTCTTTTAAGAGACTCCTGGACAGAAACATGGAGCTCAGAAAAATAGAGGGCTATGGGTAAACCTAGGTAATTTCTAAGGTAAGGACATTTTTGGCACAGCTTTGTGGGCCGAAGGGCCTGTATTGCACTGTAGGTTTTCTATGTTCTACAGTATGTTTCTAGAAAACTAACAGTTTTATATTCTAATCTGGCCTTTCTCAACTTTTTGCCCTGGAAGAAACCTTGAAATAGTTTTCAGATGTAAAAATAATTATATCTGCAGCTCACGATACGTTAGTGTGATCAGTAAGTTGTAGATATAATAATCCAAAATTAATTGTCAATGCTCTTTTGAGTAGAGTATGATTTTAGCTTACCTTTCTTGAAATTAATCTCTTTCTTTACCTTTATTAAATTTTAGAAACCCATAAGGCAAACATAATAAAATTCTCAATTCTGGAGATCGAACTTGAGATAAGCATACAGATTTCACCTTCAACTGAAATGAGACGATTTCTATCCTTGCTTGTTAAACAAGAAGGAGCCTGCTCACACAAGCAAGAAGATGAAAACTGCAACAAAATGCTCATTGCTTTCCTATGAATGGCAGGATACTCTTCCTTCACAGAAATCTAGAACTTGTCCAGGGACAGGTCAGTAAATCTCATCTCGAGCGCACGATAAGAGAGCAGCTCACAAAGTTCTTCCCCTTCTCTCAAAGTCGCGTTCTCAGGCTGAGCAGAAGATTCAGAGAAAGGGTCCCTCACCCAGTCATACACTTGTGTTAAA
Source organism: Hypanus sabinus (assembly GCF_030144855.1). NCBI lineage: Eukaryota > Metazoa > Chordata > Chondrichthyes > Myliobatiformes > Dasyatidae > Hypanus > Hypanus sabinus. The sequence goes on along the minus strand of NC_082711.1, from coordinate 155,031,157 downwards.
GGGAGGAAAAATACTGTTCAGTTTTGTTCTGCAGTTCCTCTAGGTAATTTTCAATAAGACTCGAGACTTTCTGGTATCCTTCCTCACCCTCAAGCCCAAGCAGCAGTGGAAACATTTCAAGATTTCCTTTTGCAACATGATTTTTTCAAAGATTCGGTTTCCTTTTAAATCCAAGAATTCTGTCACTTGAAGTCAAAACGTTTTTCCAGGGCCTTGCAGAGACTTGTTCAACTGGATCATATGATGAATAATGTCTGATAAGTAGGCTAGTTTCTGCAGTCAATCTTCACCTCCAAAGCACTCAGCAAAATCTGGTCTACTATTTTCTTGAATGTATTCCTGCAATTCACCTTTCAGCTGAAGCACACTGTTGAGAACTCTCCCTCTGTTAAGCCACTGGATTTCTGTATTTAGCAAAAGATGGTGTGCTTTTTGTCCAGGTTTTCACACAAATTTTTAAACATTCTTGTGTGATCTGGTCTTAAAGCTATGAAATAACTTGCTCCCTGAAACCTTTTACTGGCTGTGACAATATTTTCAAAAGCTTTAATCTGTTTGTTTTGTGATTCCAATAGTCAGTTAAAATAATCAGCATCTTGCATGTCATATGGCTGTGATTTGCAGTTAAGTGTCTATTCCATCTTGCTGGAGCCATTGCTACATTTGTAAGTTGTTCACCACAGACTAGACATAAAGGAATAGGACAGCTTGTTGTGTGTTCTGTGTTATTCTGCTGAGCACAGAGAGCAGGCTATGTTGGGGCCGCAGTGTGTAGCGACGCTCGTGGGCTGCCCCCAGCATATCCTCAGCTGTGTTGGTTATTAACACGAATGGCAGATTTCATGGAATGTTTTGGTGTATATGTGATAAAATGAAATTAATCTGAATCTGCCCTAGTCAAAAAAGAAAAGCTGCTTCCACCACAAAATCCAAGATTCAAGTTAATTTATCAGAATCAGACTTTAATCGCCAAGTACCTGTGCACATACAAGGAATTTACTTCCGGCAGATGTTGTCTCTCTGCTCATAACAATAATAATGATAAATATAAATGAAAATATAGATTATACATACAAGTAGTGCAATCCAAGTAATAGTTAGCCGACAGTTAACCAGCAGTTAACTGTTCAGCAAAGTGACCGCAGTAGGGATCACGGGAAATGTGTCATTTGTATTACCAACCAACAGACTATTCCAATATTGAAGAAAGAATATTGGTTGTGTAGCATTGTCTATCTCACACCAGTTCTCTGTAAAATAAAAAATACTTTTCAAGTCAGGTTACACTCACCTGCTCAGCCAAGTTTTTTGATAAAGGAGCAAAAGCCAATGATACAGCCAGGGAGGTCCTGTCTCGAACCATTCCTGGCACCTGAAGATGGGTGAGATGCAGGCAGCGCAGGTCACGTAACTGGATGACCCACACTCGCCGAGATAGGACAGCAGCAGCCCAGCTCCTGTGCTCTCACTCACAGTGAACAGCCTGGCATTTGGATGTTTGTATCGAATGTACCTGACCGCTTCTCTCAGATCCGATGGGTCACCAAACTGCTGCAGCTTCAGTGTAGTTAAAAGACATCCATTCTGGCATCTTCTGTTAAATATCACTGGCCGATGACCACAGTCCAGGGCTGAGGCACAAAGCTTCAAAGACAAAATAAGAATGAGCACAATTTACAATATAATTTAGTTAAACAAGACGTTTACAAACAGCGTGATGGTGTATGCAGCTGAGCTGTAGGTTGCTTCAAATGTTACGGGTGGCATGGTAGCGCAGTAGTTAGCACAACGCTTTACAGTATGGGTTCAATTCCCACCACAGTCTGTAAGTGGTTAGCACAACACTTTACAGTACAGGTTTTCCCCACTATCTGAAGGCAGAGTGTTCCTATGAAACCGTTTGTAAGCCGAAATGTCGTAAAGTGACGAAGCAATTGCCATTAATTTATATAGGAAAAATTTTTGAGCGTTCCCAGACCCAAAAAATAACCTACCGAATTAAAGCAAATAACACATAAAACCTAAAATAACACAAATGTATAGTAAAAGCAGGAATGACATGATAAATAGAGACTCCATATAAAGTAGAAATATTGTATGTACAGTGTAGTTTTACTTATCAGAATGGGGAAGGCAGCAAGCCAAAATCGATTTGGAGAAAAAATATCAGCACGTACACGAATGCGCACGTACACACTCAAACGCACGTACACGCATACGCACACAACTGCCCACACAAGGCTTCATGATCATGGTAGTCTTTCTCGGGGTAAACACACGTATAAAGCGGGCGTCTTTTGTTCGTAAAAGCGAAAATCCTCTTTGGTTAGCGAAAACAGGTACTAATGTAGGTTCTTTCGTAACAGCGAGCTGTCGTAAAATGGACGTTCGAAAAATGGGGGCCACCTGTATGGGGTTCAATTCCCACCACAGTCGGTAAGTGGTTAGCATAACGTTTTACAGTACCAAGGACCCTGGTTTGTTTCCCGCCACGGTCTGTACGGAGTTTGTATGTACTTCCCGTGACCATTTGGGTTCCCTCCGGTACTCTGGTTTCCTCCCACATTCCAAAGACCTACTGGTTGGAGGGTTAATTGGTCTTTGTAAATTGTCCCATGATTAAACTGGCAGATTGCTGGGTGGCATGGCTCAAAGGGCTGTATTTCAAGAAATAAATAAACACTGTCAAGAAGTTTATTTTGCTGTTTATACAAGTGTTAGAGACCATTAAGAACCAGAGGTCCGCATTCATTATTCTGCAATTAGGTAATTTCAACAAGATGGGACTCTTAAAGTGCAGTTGAAATTGTGTTAGAAAAACATCAACAACAAAGTTAGGTTCATCCACTCATGTGTTGCCAGCTTACACATGCTCGTTTTCATTCAGAATTTTTCTATTTCACAATTCCTAGAACTAACCTGTTTCTGAAGGTTTAACAAAGTAACAGCTTTGCAATTGTATTTACTGACATCTTACTTGAAGTGAGCATTCCTATACTTTCCTCACAGTCCACATTTTGCACTCATTACTTCTCTGATTATTCATTCACAAACATGCGCAATGCTATGAAGGACATTATATAATGGCCATCTTTGAACGTCCTTATTAAAATGCTGCATACCACCTTCTTAGTTCTCAAGTGTCCTTCTGGGCAAGTTGGGTCTTGTTTCTCATGCCTACTGAGTTCACTGGAAAATTTATATTAGTGTGCAACATTTGACAAAAGTGAATTAAATGCATGCTGGGGTATTCCAACAATCAAAAAACTTTGTCAGTCTGGAAACTCCTGTGCCAGTTTATCGGAGTTGTAGATTATTTGGCACATTCATAGTCATAGCTACCATTTAAAAAAATCTAAGCAGTTGATGTCAGTCTTCCTGCTGATGTGGTGGGATCTGAACCAGGTGCCCAGCTCATTAGTGCAGGTCACTGAACTGTTTATCCATTATCTGTCATTAACTTTCTTCTGCATGACTGTGCTCTAATAAAACCTGCCAGCACTTGACTAGGCTGATATGGCAAAGCAAGAAGGGACGAATTTTTCCAATCTGCCTCACAGTCACGTGGTATCATGACCGACATCTTGAAATTGCGTTAAGAGCAAAGAGAACTATTCTGCTATTAGGATTCTTTTGGTATCCTAGTCATTTTAATTTGTAAGTGTTTTAAGTGATAATTAAATCCCAAGTCATGTGGTAATCAATTAAATGGAGAAATGAGAATGTTTTAATTTTTTTCACAATACACAATTGAATGGCATTTTACAGGTAATAAAAAGAACTGATCTCTCTCACTGTTTCAAGAACCATGCAACATATTTCTGGAAAATTACAAGTTCACAGCTAAAGTAAGGTAAGATTTTACAATATGAAGCAATACCTCAATTTTAAAGTTCTTATCCTTGTTTTCAACCTTTCATAGGCTGATCTTTAACCCTTGTTAGAGCCTTATTGTCAATGGTGAGGACTCCATTTAGTACAAAACAGCATATTGGCAATTAAGTTACGAAAAACACAATGACTAAATTTAAAATAATGTTCGAGTTATTTAGAATGACATGTAAGTTACATCTGAATTAAAAACAAACATACCTACAATTTAAAGTAACAGTGGCTATCTGGTTTAAGTGCTGTACATGCCCATGTTATTAAATACAATCATTAAATATAAACTAGCATCAACAATTAACATAAGAACAGGCTCTTTGGGCCACAACATTATGCTGAATCAGCTAAAATTCAAATGAAAAACACACAAGTACTAATCCCTCGTATCTACACAATGTCCATATCCCTCCATCTTCCTTACATCCATGTGTCTATCTCAATGTCTCTTAAAGGCCTCTAAAGTATTTGCCTCTGCCACCATTCCAGGCAGTGCATTTCCAAGCTTCCACCACTCTCTGAGTAAAAACCTTACCCCTTACACCCCCCTTAAACTTACCACCTCTCACCTTTAATGCATGCCCTCTGATATTAGCCATTTCAACCCAGCAAAACAGTTACTCCCCGTCTACTCTGTCTATGCCTCTTATAAACCTCTATCAGATCTTCTCTCAGCCTCTACCGCTCCAGAGAAAATAACCCAAGGTTGTCTCTCGTGATAGCACATGCCCTCCAAACTAGGCAGTGTCCTGGGAAACCACTTCTGCACCTTCTCCAAAGCCTCAAAGCCTCCTATAGTGGGACGATCAGAAACTAAAGAAAACAAAGAGCTTCTAAATCAAGGAGGGTAGCTATTTGCCATTTAAACCCACATGCCTAGGTATTGCACCTAGAGACTATGGGTAGGTGTGGGGGTGGGGGGGGGGGGGTGCATCTTCAGTTGCATGACAACCCTGGGATAAAAGCTGTTTTTCAGTCTGGATATCCGTGTAGAGATGTTTCTATATCTCCTGCCAGATGGTAGGAGATTGAACAGGAGTTCACTGGGGAGAGCTGAGTCCATCACGAAGTTGTGAACCCACTGTAGATGGTTGTAGATGGTTTCTGTGTCTGACGGTGGTGCCCAGTGATGTTCTGTCCAGTCCCGATCTCTCATTGAAGTATTTTCTGGTCGATCTTGCTGCAGTGTGCTATACCGTCATGCAGTCCGTATGCTCTCAAAGGCACACTAGCAAAATATCTTAGTAAGCATCTCCAGATATATAGTTTTCCTAAATATCTATGTTCCTTCAGTGCTGGGTTCTTTCGCATTCAGCAATTTAAATTGCTAACTAATGATGAGTTTTATCTTTAATTATAGCGTACCTGATGTGTTTTTTTCCTGAATCTAAGCACTCTATTATCCAAAACCTCCTTTAAGAATCTGCTTTTTTGCCTCTTCAGCAAACATTAACTCTTGTGACTCTTTTTGTGATGGTGTGTTTACTTTTGTTTGATAATGTGCCTGTGGTATAGTTTACAACCCGTGGATGCACCACATAAATGCAAGTTTCTGACCTTTGGGCCTCTGAAGCGATTGCAATTATCTCTGAGGAGATAAATTTCACAACATATGCCAGCAATATTAACCATGTTCTGATAAAGAGAAATTGTCGGTTATGAGACACAATTCTGCCAAATCTGAAATCTAGGATAATGAACATATTTATGTATTAAAAACTCTTAACTAAAATGGTGAATGATACTCAATTGAATCATTAAAGTGTTAAGTGCATTCCACAATATTGTTGTGTTTTTGCTCCTGGGCACTAATGTAGAGTGGAAAGTTGTTTATAACAACATAGAGAGAATAACATTACCTACTAAATATAATGTGATAAATATTAGTAATTTTGTATAAACTAGCAGCAGACATAAGTTTAAGTGTTACCAATACAGTGTAAATTAAAAAAAAATTATTGCATTTAACTTAAGTTATTTTAGTCAGTTAAAGTATTTAGTTTACAAAAAATCATAAAGGAGTACGGTATTTTCTGGAATATTGGCTATTGTTTTGATTTTTGGAACAGACTATATTGGTTTGGTGTGGAACATAATATGATTATAGTTGAAGAAAAATGCAATGACATGTTTCAATAAGCAGAATGGCACATTTAAAAACTTAAATAAAATTGTTTCTATTTTGCCAAAAACCATTGCTGCAGGTATTGTACTGCACTAGGGAGGGGTGGCACAGTAGCGGAGTAGTTAGCACAACACTTCACAGTACCAGCTACCAGGGTTCAATTGCACCGCTGCCTGTAAGGAGTTTGTATGTTAACCCCATGACTGCGTGGGTTTCCTGTGGATGTTCTGGTTTCCTCCCGCAGTCCAAAGACCTACTGGTTGGTAGGTTAACTGGTCATTGTAAATTGTCCTGCGATTAGACTAGGATTAAATTGGGGAAATGCTGGGCGACATGGCTTGAAGGGCTGCAAGGCCCTAATCTGCACCATACCTCAATAAATCTGCTTATATTATATTGATCTGACATGAGTTTGCCATCAGGTCTCTTCTGTCAATGAGTTTAGTCAGAGATGAAGGCTACACCTGTACTCCTGAATGCCCCTGGCACATCTCGCCAATTTACAGGCAAATTCAGTCCTCACTATCCACCCGAGTTCTACATGCACCGGAGGCGAGCTTCAGCATGTCTGTCCTTCTAGTCATCCGTTGGAGCCACTACTAAGAACAGATCAGATCTGTTGTTCAGCAGAGAAGTACTGGATATACTTTATATCTGTCCCATTAGCTTTAAGGCTGTCATGTCTAGTGTATACACCAGGGCTGAATGACTTGTGCTGCAAAGATATAGGCCTACAGCCTTGTAATTTGCAAGAATGAGAAGTAATCTCACTGAAACGTAACGTCTGAGAGGCTTTGAGAAGTTAAATACTTATCTTGGGTGCTGTGACAAAACTAGGTTACATGGTCTCAGGGTAAAGTGTAGGCCTTTAAAACCAAAGAAGAGGAGATACTTTGTGACTCATAGGATAGAGAATCTTCGTTTTCTTCTCCAGATGGATGTGAATGGTTTGTCATTGAGTACAATCAAGATATTGATGATAGTATTTTTTAAATTCCCTTAAAGGAACACATGGCTTGGGTGAGAAAATGTACCTAAGGGTAGGAATGAATTAAGTTCTTACTGAATGGCACAGCAGGTAGAAAAGTTCACACCTACACGTAGCAAGATCTCAGCAACGTGTGCTTCACACCATCAGCAACCTTTAACAATGGCATGACCATGCTATTCATACCCCTGATGTTATGAGCCACAAACTCAAACTGAACCAGCCCCCATGAATACCACAGCTACTAGCGTTGCTCATACACAAATTATACTTCAGTGATTAAATCACTCCTCACATCCCAAAGTCTTTCCACAGTCTAGAAGCCGGAATGTTCTCCACCTGGAATTGTGCAGTTTACACTAAGAATCAAGAAGCTCGACATCCTGCACCACAAAACTGGCTGGTATAACCCAACAATATTCACTCCCTCCTTCACTGCCAGAAACTGGGAAAGATGTGAATCACCCAAAAATTCCTCAGCAGTTACTTGCTTAAGATACTCCTACAATGCTTCACAAACTCAGCCATTGCCACCAAGAATAACAAGGGTTTCACATATATGCTGGTACTGCTCCAAGCTGTACAATTTCATAACCTGTAGGTATAAAACTGTTTCTTCATTATGACTTTATCTAGTGTAAAACTTGGCCCTCCCCACTCAACAGTATTAGGAAAATAAATTCATCTGAAAGACTGCTGCATCTCAACACGATAGCTCACTGCTGCCTTCATGTGGGCAATTAGAGAAGAGCAATGAAAGCTCAATAGGCAATGTTGCCAAGGTCCAGGAAAACAAATAAGAAATAAAAAGGGATTATTTTCAATATCCACCTTTTATTTTAATTAACTGTCTTAAAAAGCACCATGTTACAACATCTCAAATCAAAGACAGTGTACAAAAAGCAGATGGGAAATGAGTCACTACCAATGCAGGCACATTTCAGGAGCCTTTGAAGGAACATCATAGCATTTCAGATTTTTTTTTCTGATTATTTTGTGAATCACAGCATGCAATGAAATGATATAGTAAGTTCAATTTAATTTAAATGTGAACATGTGAATTGAAATACAGACCCTCTGTCGTTATAAGATTACATGTTGCTTTAGTAAATACGCTTAGTGCGTAAGATTTTACATTAACATTATAACAGATGGTTGGTGAAAAGCAAAATGTAAATTATTCTCTTTAAATGTGATGTTTAAGTTTATTTGTGGGCCATGATGGGCAGAATGCAAAATAACTGGTTATTTGAAAACTAACATTGCCAAGTTGCTTTGACAACCATCAAATTTCAGCCTTCCTAATAAATTCTGTAAATCTAGCACAACCTTATATGGGAAGAGTTCAAATGCTTCCTTTGATGCAGAATTGGTCAATAAAGGCTCTCTCACATTGCTACTGCATGAACCATTGGGTTTCTTCCCGTGGTTAATCATAACCTAGTATTAACACAAGAGATTCTTCAGATGCTAAAAATCCAGAGCAGAACTGGACATCCATTGCTTTAAGACCCTCTTGAGCAGACAAAGAAGTATAAAGGGCCTAGACATCCATGGCTTTTAGCCCTTCTTCATAAGAGGTAGAAGTCTTTAAGGCCTTCTTAATGGGGAATAGAAGTACCACAGATGCCCAGTATTCTATACCCTAACAAGAAGCCCTTAAAGCTGTCAGTTTCTTTCTTACCAAAAGACCCAACCAGTTCCCCTCTACCAGCACTCTCCTCCGTCTGGCAGAACTGGTTCTCACGCTCAACAATTTCTCCTTTAACTCCTCTCACTTTCTCCAGGCTCAAGGAGTGGGTCTGGGCACCTGCACAGTTGTCCCATGGCTATCTTGACTATACATCTTCCCATCCTGGTTCCTGTGAAAGTGCTATACCCTTTTCTTAATTCCTTCATCTGTTCCTAGAATGAGGCTTTCCTTTTCAAGACATCAGAGATGTCCTCCTTCTTCAAAGAATGGGATTTCCCTTCCTCCACCATTGATGCTGCCTTCAGTCACATCTCCTCCATTTTCCAGATATCTGTGCTGACCTCATCTTCCTGTCGCCTTAACAGGGACACAGTTCCTCTTGTCCGCAGCTACCACCTCATGAGCCTCCACATCCAACACATCATTCTTCGCAAGTTCTGCCATCTGCAACCAAATCCTACCACCAATTACGTCTTTACCTCCCACCTACTCTCTGCTTTCCACGAGGATCGCTCCCTCCACGATCCCCTTGTCCATTCGTCCCTCCCCACTAATCTTCCTCCTGGCACACACCTCAGCAAGCAACGGATATGCAAGCTTGCCCATTTACCTCCCTCACCTCCATTCAGGGCCCCAAACATTCCTTTCAGGTGAGGCAACACTTCTGCGAATCTGCTGGGGTCATCTACTGTATCCAGTGCTCCCAATGTGGCCACCTCTACATTGGTGAAATGAGACGTAAATTGGTGGACCGCTTTGTTAAGTAGCTCCACTCTATCTGCCAAATACAGAATTTCTTGGTGGCCAACTATCCCCATTCCCATTCTCATATGTCGGTCCATTGCCTCCTCTTTTGCCATGATGAGGCCACACTCAGGGTGGAGGAGCAACACCTCATATTCTGCCTAGGTAGACCCAACCTGATAGCATGAACATTGATTTCTCCTTCAGGTTAAAAAAAATAAATATTCCTCCTACTTCTCTCTTCTCCAATTCCCCACTCTCGCCTCTTATCTCCACTCACCTGCCTATCACTTCCCTCTGGTGCCCCACTTTCTTCCTTTCTCCGATGACCCACTCTCCTCTCCTTTCAGATTCCTTCTTCTCCAGCCCTTTACCTCTCCCCACCCACCTTCTTTTTCCTATCACCTTCTAGCTTGTCCTCCTTCCCCTCTCTCCACTTTCTTTATCTGGCATCTTCCCTCCTCATTTCCAGTCCTGTTGAAGGGTCTCAGCCCAATACTCTGACTGTTTATTCGTTTCCATGGATGCTGCCCGACCTTCAGAGTTCCTCCAGCAATTTGTGTGTGATACCCTAATATAATCACACCCTGTCAGCCACTGCCAATAGCTTTAGGACAGGTGAGATTTTTTTAATTATTACTGGATAAGTTTGGTACTCCTAATTCTTAAGACTTCCCATATGATTGGCTCTGGCATGGCACTGGTTAATAGTGTATCCGGTCCATGCCAAGCTGATGAACCTCAACTCAGCAAGTCAATAAACTTCTGAGGAGAGAAGTCAAAGCTCTTTCTGTTAATGGGAGGGGGATACAAAGGAGACATTTGCGAGCCATTTCCTCCATGACTTGTAGCAGCTTTGATCAATGTTTGCGCCGAGGCGACACAGGCTTGTTCAATTAAAGGGACAAGTCCTTTCCCTTGAGAATCTTGGCATGATCAGTAGAGAATATTGCGAACTAGTTGATGCCTTGAGCTGAAGCGTCCTCTGAGATCCTGTGCTGCACTTCAGCTGCGAGCTTCACATCACAGGGAACACCAGAAGAATAAATCTATCACATTCTGAAGTCCACTGGCAGAATCTCCTGCCTTTTTTTCCCTGGTAATATTACAAGATCTTTTACATGCTCTCAACTTATCAGACGAGGCCTCGGATTAACCTTTCATCAGAATAGCTCACTTAGTACTGCCCTTGACACTCTGCTTGGATCCACAATCTATTTAGTGAGAGCTCTGAGTCGGATATGCAGCCTTCACAGCAGGACAATTTTGCTCACAATAATAGATACTCTCTTCTGCACAGTAAAAGAGTGCTGCAGCTACCATCTTTTTGCGGCTTTCAGGCTGAAAATATAAAATGTCAAGCAATGACAGATGTTTGGCTTGAACTCGAGTTATTAATTTGGTAGGTTCTGAAACTTTTGTAAGGAAATGGATCATACTTAGACAGCAAATGTCGGTCATCAGCATTCAACTTCCATTTCCCCAATGTTTAACTTCAAAAGAGATGCTCTCCACAGTTTAAACCACAAAAAAAAACTTAAGCATTCTCTATTCTAATGTGCAACACAGACACAGAGGGAAAAGCTGTGATACCTGCCCTTACCTAAGTTAGGAATTATTTGCAAGAGCCAAGGGTGTGAATAAGCCCAAGCAATATAATTTGCAAAGCATCAGTGAAATTATATTGCATTTGAGATCTGAATGCCATGCCGTGCCATTTTGTAAAATATTACTGGAGAAATTGTCAGATGATTTCAGCAGGAATGCTTAACTCTTGGTGGATGAAATAATTATAATTTCTATCCCAAGATACTCTGGGAAACTCAGTGCCAGTGCAGGATTCTTCAAACAGAACTGAAATGAAGTGTTGGAGTTTTTGACTGTTTAAGCACAAGCTTTTCTTCTGGATCCCCTGCTGCGTTGATGTTACCAAGACAGACAAGCCATGGTATAAATAGCAAAATGGATGGTGCAGCTCTCTCTGGCCCCAGCAATGTTTGAAAGTGGTAAACATCATTAGACTGAGCTGGCTGTCAACCCAGTGTTACATAAGAAATCCAGGTATAATCTCTGGAAGCCATTGGCAGTACAAAGCAGCACCTACGGACTAACCTGGAAACACAGATGAATAACCGACAGCCATGGCAGGGCCTCCTACAAGCTCGGGTAGCTTAAGTGGCAATGTCCCATCGCTCCAGAATCAGCTCAATACCTTTTATGTATGCCTTGATGGAAAGAGCATGACACATCTACACAAGCCCCCACATATCCAGAATACCCTGAAATATCAGTCTTTGTGGGCAATATCCGGGCATCCTTCAAGAGGATGAATCCATATGGCGTACTAGGCTGAGTACTAAAGATCTGTGCACACAAACTGTAGTATTTATAGACAAAAACTCTCACTTCTGTGGTCTGAGGTTCGCAGCTGCTTCAAAAAGGCGGGTGATGTACCAGTGCCCAGGTAAAGTGTGGTGACCTGTCCCAATGACTACAGTCCAATAGCACTTATGTTCATCAACCATAATAAAGTTATGGCTTTGGTACAAAACAAATCCCGCCTCAGGATCCTACCTGGATCCACTCCAATTTGCCTACCTCCACAATAGGTCAACAGCAGCTGCAATTTCTCTGTCTCTTCAATCTGCTCTAGACCAAGTGGATAACAGGAACTCACACGTTAGGCTTCTATTCATTGACACAATTTGACATTCAACACCATGATTACATCTAAACTCATCAACAAGCTCCAAGGCCTGGGTCTCTGTGCCTCACTCTGCAACTGGATACTCAACTTTTTCATCAGCAGTGAGGATTAGTAACACCTCCTTCTTATAGACTATCAACATAGATGCACCTCAAGATTGTGTGCTCTGCTCTGTATACACACATAGCCATGTGGCTAAGCACAATTCTAATGCTATTATCAAATTTGCTCACAGCACAACCATTGTTCAATGAATCACAGATGCTGATAGGTTACCTGATTGAGTGGTGCCGCAGAAACAATCCCTTGCTCAACGTCACCAAAACTAAAGAGCCGATTGTCAACTTCAGGATGTGGAAGGAGGGCAAATGCGTGCTAGTTTACATTGCGGAGGCAGCAATGGAGGAAGCCAACAGCATTAAATTCCTGGGTGTTGACATATTGGATACCACGTCCTAGGCCAAGTATGTAGATGTAATCATAAGGAAAGGACACCAGCATTTGCTTTCTTAGGAGACTAAGGAGGTTTTGTTTGTCATCAAACACTAACAAGTCACCACACATGTGCTACTGGAAGTATTCTAACTGTTGGCATCAAGGTCTGGTATAGCGACTCAAAGGTCCTGGAAGGTAGTGGTCTCTGCCTCATATACCCTGGACACATTCCTCCCCACCACTGGTAATAATATTTACAGGAGGGGCTGCCTCAAGAAGGCAACATTTATCACTAAAGGTCCCCACCAGCCTGGCCAAGCCATCTTCTCACAGCCAGCATGTGACAGGAAGTACACACCAGCAGGTTCAAAAACAGCTACTTTCCCTCAACCATTTTGTTGCTGAACCAAACACTAAAACATTAATCACAACATTACAAACACTTTGACCACCTTGCACTAAACTTATCTTTATCTTACAAAATAACAGAGTTAGAACATAAAAGCAAAGTATATAATTGATGTCTATTTCATATTTTCCCATGAATGCTGCTTTTATGATATTATGTGCCTATGATGCTTTTGCAAGGTTTTCACTATACCTGTAAGGTGTAATGAAATACGTGCATATGACAATAAACTTGACTTTGACTTTAACCAACAACCTTTAAGAGCGATGATAAGCTCAAGGAGAAGAGCTAAAGATGGTGCCAAAGAGTGACTTCTTCCAGTTCATCCACGAAAGTTTAATTTCTTTCATTTTCAGACTGGCTGGGGTCCTGTCAGAGTCCATGATCTACAGCTGCACTCAAACTACGGTTCGTCGTAGTGGTAGGTTCTCGCTCTCGGAGGCCGCCGAGCGACCTAGCATTTCCAATATCTCCAGGAGCGGCCAGGAAGAGATATGCCTTTGGGGTGCAGCCCCGTGGCTGACCCGATTCCTTGTCAGTGTCGCCATCTGAAGCATCACCAGAGATTGAAGCAGTGAATGCTGCAGGTTATAACATCGAAACAGCATTAGTGAGAGAGAATGCCTGTGGCATGTTGAACTGTTGGGTGAACAGTGTTTATTGATGGACTCTTGATGAGGGTCTCTGGGGGCTTTGCTGTTGCTTGCATGGTGGGTGGTAGATGGTCGATGCTTTTGCTGAAGCAAGTGTGGGGAGGGTTGATGCTCTTGTTGCTGCCTGTGCATGGGGGGTGCTTTGGGGATTTAACCTTCTCTGTCATTCATTCTTTCAGATTTTTCATCTGTTTCATGGATGTCTGCAAAGAGTAAGAATTTCAGGTTTTATACTGATATAAAATTGAACCATTGAGCTATTGATCTGTCATTCATTCCTTTGGATTTTTCATCTGTTTCCTGGATGTCTGCAAAGAGTAAGAATTTCAGGCTTCTCTGATATTAAATAGAACCATTAAACCATTTGTGTTCTTTATATTCATACATACCGTGGGTTACTAATAAAGAACCATCTTCTCTGTCTCAAATAGAACTTTCATTTAACAACCACTACTTTTTTACAATACCATGTTTCTCGATCTTTCTATCATCCCTGCACATGCTCAGAACTCTCTCCAATCACATTCTTACATGTCATATCACCACATCTTCCTTTCCTTAAAAAGAAAAACAATTAGCAATGTTAACCAGAGCAAATGCATAATTTAACATGTCTCTATCAGTCTCTCTGGGGGTTTACGAACATGAGTCGACCTTCTAAGTGGTTCACACAGTTCTTGAGTTTCGTTGTTATTTCCATGTTTTGTCTGGTCTGCAACAGTGGAGTTAGCTCTTTCTTGAGGTCTTTGCAATTTCTTCTTAACACTGCTCTTTCTTCTGTTTGGACCATGTCTGATCTGGGTTGTACTTCTCCAAGTACTGTAGCTTTCTGTGTCCATGTGTTCATTCTGTCTTGTATCCTTACCTCATCTCCCTGGTGCAGTTCAGGGAATGGACGAGAACGTCTGTCAAAATATGTTTTCTGCTTTGCTTTGTGTTCATCTTTCCATCTTTTCACTTGTTCACCTCCCTCTGTTCTCTGAAGGCTCTCATCTCAAATGGTGTCCCATCAGGAGCTGAGCAGGTGAAAGTCCACATTCAAGTGGAGTACTATGGTAGGCTAACAAAGCTTTATAAAAATCACTTCCACTATCTTTTGCTTTATGCATCAGTTTCTTGATAATTCCTACCGATTTCTCAACCAATCCATTGGACTGAGGGAAAAATGGACTAGATGTTGTATGAATAAAGCCCCATTCATGAGCAAAATGTCTCATACATTCACCATTGAATTGTGGACCATTGCCTGTGAAAACTTCATCAGGTACACCATGTCTGAAAAAAACTGATTTCATGCATGTAATTACATTTTCTGTTGTTCTGCCCAAACCACACACTTCAGGATACAATGAGTAGTAATCTGTTATTAATAGATAATCTTTGTTGTCAGTTAAAAGAAGATCAACGCCTACTTTCTGATAAGGTCTCTGAGGACTAGGATGTGGATGCAGTGGCTCCTTAGGGTTGCTAGGTTAGCATATTTGACAAGAAGACACCAAATCATTTCTTGATTCATCCTGGGCCAAAACATTACTTGCCGCGCCCTTCTCTTACACTTTTCAATACCTAGGTGGCCTTCATGAATCTTCCCAAGCATTTCTTTTTGGAGACTTTTAGGAATCACAATTCTGCTACCTTTGTACAATATCCCATCCACATCAGAAAGTTCTGACCTGTGGTTCCAATATTCTTGTACTTCTAAGAGACAGTCATGCTTATTATCTGGCCATCCATCCATTGCCACTAGTATTACCTGACTGAGAATTTTGTCCTATTACATACCCCGTGGGTATCTTGTGACTGTCACAGGACCATGATGTAACTGAGGCTCTGCTGGGCATGATGTAATGCTCTTGTGATGGTGGAGTGATGTAATTTTCCCGCCAGTGAGAGGTCATGTGATGGCCTACTTCAACAGGTATAAAAGGAGCACGCCTCGCTGTGACACAGGCTTAATTCGTCAGTGACTCCATTCTGCTGCGTATTTGATTTCTTGATATAGTTTCATTTTAAAGTGGAGTTTTGATTTCTACTGTAAGAATCGTTGTGCCGGCAGTTCTGAAAATCACTGCCAGTCTAGTCCAGTTGGAGAGTGAAGAATTTATTGAAGTACGGAAAACCCGAAGGATCAAGAAAAGTTGGTGTCATCAGCGGTAAAACAGGTTCGACCTTATTTAATCTTTGTTCAAGGAATTACTAACCTGCGTCTGAGATAGCTCCTGCATTGCTATAAGAGCAGAAAGAGTTGGATGTAGCGTTTCGCCAAGGAAAGGTCAGTGCCTTTAAGCCATTTTATTTCCTTCGTTGTAAATCCTTCGGGGAAGGCATATTTCGGCTGGAATCAGCAGTAATGTCACGTCGTCGAAGAATTCGTTACTTCTAGAAAAATCTCTCCTAATTGACTGTGTAAATCATTTGGACTTTTGCATTTACTACTTTTAAGAACTGTGTTTGCGTTTCTCGTTTTAAGAACTGTTCGAGCTGCCGTGTAGCAGTTCACTTCCAGTTAAGTTAGTCGTTTGTTTAATTTTGGTTTTTTTTTAGCAGTGTTTAATAAAGGTTTTATTTGTTTATAAAAAAAAACAGTCTCAATTCTATATTCATTGTTGCTGAATCATAACAGTCCTTCTCTGTCTCAAGACGCAGCAGTTCCAACTTTTCAGGAGCAACAGGTACCATCTCAATGATCATATCAACAAATGCCTGAACATCAACAGCGTCTCTTTGACTGACTTTTGTTGTTGGACAGTCTCTGGAAAGTGTGTCAGCTGTGTACATGAATTTTCCAGGTGCGTATGATACATTCAATACATATCTTTGCAATTTGATCATAATTCACTGAATCTGCAAAGGACAGTCGCTTAAAGGTTTGTGAAACAATGCAATCAGAGGCTTATGATCAGGTTTAACATCAACAGATTGCCCTGACACAAACTGATGACATCTTTCGCAAGCAAACACAATGCTGAGCAATTCTTTTTCAATTTGAGCATACCTTGTTTCTGGATCAGATAATGAACGAGATGCATATGCCACTGGTAGCCATTTCCTATCATGTTTCTGGAGTGATTCTGCCCTTAAGTCTGCTTGAGATGTATCATATGAGATTTTGATGGGTCTCTCAGCATCACAGAATTTCAACACAGGTTCTTTAGTTTTTTTTAAATACTTACTTATTTATTAAATTTTTAGAAAATTACAAAGAATAAATGTAATGAAAAATTAGTAAGAAAAATAAAAATAATATTAATCCTCCACCTCCCCATAACCCTCCCCCCTTAACCCTTATCTAAAGAAAGAAAAAAAAGAAAGAAGGAAAAAAGAAAAAGACTGCCTGGATATCGGGGGATCCCCACATGCTCCATGGAGTTCAAAATAATTTTAATATTTATTTTTACTTTCCCCAATTACTTTATAATTTTATCTTCAAAGGACCTATATATTTAATCCTATCTTTTGTAGGTATGGGAGCCAAATTTTCAAAAATATATCATATTGATTTCTTAGATTATATGTAATTTTTTCAAGTGGAATACAACTATATATTTCATTATTCCAACGATCCACAGTTAAATATAAATCAGATTTCCAAGTAACTGTGATAACTTTTTTAGCTACTGCCAATGCAATTTTTATAAATTTTTTCTGATACTTATTCAATTTAAGTTTTGGTATTGTCCCTTCAATATCTCCTAATAAAAATAATATTGGACTATGTGGGAGTTGTACTCCAATAATTTGTTCCAATAAAAGTCTTAGATTTATCCAAAATGGTTGAATTTTAAAACAAGACCAAGTAGAATGTAAAAAAGTACTAATTTCTTGATTACATCGAAAACATTGGTCAGACATATTTGAACTTAATCTATTTATTTTCTGTGGTGTTATATATAATTGATGTAAAAATTATATTGTATTAATCTAAGTCGAACATTTATTGTATTCATCATACTATCAGAACATAATCTTGACCAACTTTTTCCATCAATTTTAACATTCCAATCAGATTCCCACTTTTGTCTTGATTTATGAATTCCAGATTCAGTTGTCTGTTTTTGAATCAATTTGTACAGACAAGATGTAAATTTTTTAATTTTTCCTTTTTGAATTAATATTTCTATTTCACTAGGTTTTGGCATCAACATTGTTTGACCCAGCTTTTCTCGTAAATAAGCCTTTAATTGAAAATAACAGAAAAGAGTGTTGTTTGATATTTTATATTTATTTTTTAATTGATGAAACGACATCAATATACCTCCTTCAAAACAATCACCTATATATTTAATCCCCTTTTGGAACCAATTATGTAAAAGTTTATTATCTATTGTAAAAGGAATAAGCCTATTTTGAATTAAAGTTCTTTTTGCTAATAAAGATTTCTTTATCTCATCATCCACATTTACATTATTCCATAAATCAATCAAGTATCTTAATATAGGAGATTCTTTTTTTCCCGTATCCATTTGGATTCCCATTTATATATAAAATCTTCTGGTATGTTTTCTCCTATCTTATCTAGTTCTATTCGAATCCATGCCGGTTTTTTTTTCATTTAAAAAAAAGATGCAATAAATCTAAGTTGATTTGCTTTATAATAATTCTTAAAATTTGGAAATTGTAACCCTCCTAAATCAAATTTACATGTCAATTTTTCCAATGATGCTCTTGACATCTTTCCTTTCCAAAGAAATTTCCTTACATATTTATTCAGTTCTTGAAAAAACTTTTGAGGTAATTGTATTGGTAAAGTTTGGAATAAATATTTCGATCTAGGAAATATATTCATTTTTACAGCATTAACTCTACCTATGAATGTTATTGGTAATATAATCCATTTATCAAGATCCTCTTTTATTTTTTTTTAATAATGGCAAATAATTTTGTTTATATAAATTTTTTACATCATTATCAACTCTAATACCTAAATATTTTATCCCATTTATTGACCATCGAAATTGAGTTACTAATCGACATTGATTATAATTTCCTTTGGTAAGGGGTAAAATTTCACTTTTATCCCTATTTACTTTCCCATATTCTTCCAATCTAAAAGATAATCTTTGCAAAGATTGCAATGGGTTTGTTAATTAAATCAAAACATCATCAGCAAATAAATTAATCTTATATTCTTCTTGATTAACTCTAAAGCCCCCAATGTCTGAATCTGTTCTAATTAATTCAGCTAATGGTTCTATTTTCAATACAAATAAAGCAGGTGATAATGGGCAGCCTTGTCTAGTTGACCTCGTTAAGCAAAATGGTGTTGAAATCAGACCATTTGTAACTACTTTAGCTTAAGGATTAGTATTTAAGGTTTTAATCCATTGTATAAAAGATTTTCCTAACTCATATTTTTCCAATACCTTAAATAAAAAATCCCATTCCAATCTATCAAATGCTTTTTCTGCATCCAAAGCAACTGCCACACTCATTTCCTCTCTTTTGTGTGCCAAATGAATTATACTAAGTATCCATTGATTGTCTGTTTTTAATAAAACCTGTTTGATCCATATGTATTAATTTTGGTAAATATTTAGATATTCTATTAGATAAAATTTTTGCTATTATTTTATAATCTGTATTCAACAAAGAAATAGGCCTATATGATGTTGGTTTTAAAGGATCTCTATCTTTTTTTGGCAATACAGTTATGATCGCTGTAAAAAAAAGATTGTGGGAGTTTATGCATTCTTTCCACCTGATTCCATAAAAGGAGGAATTAATAAGTCTTTAATTTTTTTTTATAAAATTCAGGAGGAAAACCATCTTCTCCTGGGGAATTATTACTCTGAAGTGATCCTAAAGCTTCTTCAACCTTTTTTAATGTAAAGGGCATATCTAATCCTTTCTGTTCTTCCAAATTTAATTTTGGAAGGGTTATTTGTGATAAAAATTTATCTATCTCAGCAATCTTACTTTGTGATTCTGACTGATATAATTCAGTATAAATTTTTTTAAAAGTTTCATTAATTTCTAAAGGTTTATAAGTAACCTTATTTACACTTGTTCTAAATGCATTTATTGTTTTAGAAGCCTGTTCTGTTTTCAACTGCCAAGCAAGAACCTTATGTGATCTTTCACCTAATTCGTAATATTTCTGTTTAGTTGTCATAATTACTTTTTCTGTATGATACGTCTGGAGTGTATTATATTGTAATTTTTTATTAACAAGTCTTCATTTTTCTTCTGTCATATATCTTTGAGATTCTTTTTCTAACTTTATGATAGCTTTTTCCAATTGATCTATTTCTGCCATGTATTCCTTCTTAATTTTAGATGTATAACTTATAATCTGACCCCTTAAATATGCTTTCATTGCTTCCCATAATACAATTTTATCTTCAACTGAATGTAAATTTGTATAAAAAAATTGAATCTGTTTTTTCATAAAATCACAAAAATCTTGATGTTTTAATAAAATTAAATTAAATCTCCATCTATAGAGCGATTCCTCCTTATCCATCATTATCATTGCCATTATCAAGGGGGAATGATCTGACAGTATTCTTGCTTTATATTCCACACTGTTCACTCTATCCTGAATATTTTTTGATAATAAAAAAAAATCAATCCTTGAGTAAGTTTTATGTCTATTTGAATAAAATGAATAATCTTTCTCTTGGATTAATTTTTCTCCATTTATCAATCAGATTTAAATCCTTCATTAATGATAAAGTTAGTTTTATTACTTTTGATTTTGTAGCAACTTTAGTTGACCTATCCAAAACTGGATCTAAACAAAAATTAAAATCTCCACCTATTAATATTTTATCATGTGCATCAGCCAAGTTCAAAAAAACTTCTTGTATGAGTTTTGCATCATTTTCATTTGATGCATAAATGTTCATAAAAGTCCATAATTCTGAAAAAAATTGACAATGTATAATCACATATCTCCCCACAGAATCAATTACTACATTTTGTATTTTAATTGGTAAAGTTTTATTAACCAAAATTGCAACTCCTCTCGATTTTGAATTAAATGAAGCTGCAATGACATTTCCAACCTAATCTCTCTTTAATTTCTTACGTTCTGTTTCTGTTAAATGTGTTTCTTGTAAAAAAGCTATATCTCCTTTCATTTTCTTAATATATGTTAAAACTCTTTTTCTTTTCACAGGTCCATTAAGTCCATTAACATTAAAACTTAAAAAATTAAGTAAATTAATCCCCAACCATCCAGGCAAAAAAGAAGAAAAATAGAAAAAATGTAACTAATATATAAGAAAAAAAAACAAAAACAAAACAAAAACAAAAACAAAATACCCCCCCACTAATGTTGCGAATAAAAAGAACACAACATTACCCCCCCCCCATTTTACGGGTCATGGCAATCGCCATGATTGTACACGTGAAACTCGCAGCCATTGATCAGGAGCTCCTCCAGCTCCCCCGCAAAAAAAAAAAGAAAATATATTAGTGAAGGAAAAAAAAAGAAAATAATTAATGTCTCTACTCCCAATTAATACTCCTCAACTATTTGTGTTTTCCTTATAAATGTCCGTCAAGTCCAACCTTATTTCAGTCTTCATCATTAGTCCACTTCATTTCTATAATTCTTTACTCCTCTTCGTGGACATCAGGTAATTCTTGTACAAATTTCTCCGCTTTCCGGTAGTCAACGAAAAATCTTCTTTCTTCATTATCCAGGAAAATTATCAATTTTGCTGGGTAGTTCAATAAAAATTTATAGCCCTTTTCCCATAAAGATTTTTTCACTGGATTAAATTCCTTCCACCTCTTCAGAAGATCATAACTTATGTCTGGATAAAAAAAAACTCTTTACCCTTCTATTATCAATGGCCCATTTCTCTTTTTAGTACCTTGAGTAGCTGCCTTCAAGATCATTTCTTTATCTTGATACCTTAAGCATTTTATCAAAATTGATCTTGGATTTTGATCTTGTTGAGGTCTTGGTCTTAAAGCTGTGTGTGCTCTTTCAATTTCAATTACTTGGCTTCCTTCTTTCATTTCCAAAATTTTCGGAATCCATTCTTGAAAGAATTTTATTGGATTTTCTCCCTCTTTACCTTCCATAAGACCAACAATTTTAATATTATTTCGTCTACTACAGTTTTCAAGCGCATCTATTTTTTCCAACCTCCGTTTTCTTTCTATTGTCCAGGCAAGATTATTGTCTTCTATCTTATCTATTCTTTCAGTGCTTTCTTCCATTTTTACTTCCATCTCTTTAACTTTATTATCCACCTCCTTTTGTTTTTCCACCACATTATCGAGTGTATTCTGCATCCTTCTTACATCTGTTCTTATAGCTTTCATTCATTATATATATCAGGATATCTCTTATGTCTCCTTTAATCACTTCCTTCTTTTCCTCTTCTTCA
Organism: Hypanus sabinus; assembly: GCF_030144855.1. Lineage (NCBI taxonomy): Eukaryota > Metazoa > Chordata > Chondrichthyes > Myliobatiformes > Dasyatidae > Hypanus > Hypanus sabinus. The sequence goes on along the minus strand of NC_082711.1, from coordinate 155,009,173 downwards.
TCCTCTGTATTTTCCAAAGAGTCTGATTCCACTTCCAATTCACTTCCAGCCGTAGTTGGGATTTGTAGTTTTGTTAATATCTGTTCATGCATACTTGTTTCCTTGCGCATGCGTTGTTCTTGCCGTTTCTTCTTAGAGACCGCTGACATTGCGGCAACTTCCTGTCCCGCATCATCAGAAGTGCCATGCACTTCGCCGGGAGGAGATCCAACTTGAGACCGAGGCTTCGCCGAGACGGTTAGGCCTTTTTCCCCGCCGATTTGCGCAGTCTTCGAAGTAGTAGCTTTCTTCTGTTTCGGTTTAGGAGCCATATCAAAAAATAATCCTGAGTTACTTATAAATAGTTTCTAGTAGGTATTTATTAATTCTTCTTCATTTAAACCCTATTTCATTACTTTTTACGAGGGAGCTGGATTCCCAACGTCTCGACCCTACATCATCATGTAACGTCCCCCCACAGGTTCTTTAGTGAGCACTTCCTTGAAATTTTGCCATGCCTCCTCCTGTTCATGATTCCAGCTCCATTCATTTTTCTTTTCTGTTAGCTGCCTCATTGGAGCAAGCTGTTCCGAAAGATTGGGTATGAATTGTCCCATGTAGTTGACCATTCCCATGAACCTTTGAACATCCTTTTTACAATGCGGTCTTGGCATGTTCTCAATAGCAGAACCCTTCAATGGATCAGGACACACACTCTCTTTGCCGATGATATCACCCACAAAGGTAATTTCAGTCACTCCTAGCTGACATCTGTCTTTATTCAACTTCAGGTTTGCCTTGCGTGTTGCCTCTAAGACTTGTCTGAGTCTGGCATCAGTCTCTTGTTTAGATAATCCCCAAACAATAATATCGTCCATGGAAGTATCCACACCCTCAATGTGCTCATATAGCATGTGAATAGTTTTATGGTACACTACAGGAGCTGATGCAGTTCCAAATGGAAGCCAAAGAAAACAGTATCTGGCAAAAGGAGTGTTAAAGGTACACAACTTTGAACTCAGTTCATCGAGTTTAAGTAGCCAGAATCCAGAGGATACATCTAATTTACTAAAGTACTTTGCATTAGCAAACTGTGACATAATTTCTACATGAGTAGGCAATTTAAAATGCTCTCTTTTAAAGGCTTAAGTCTCGGTTCTAAGCAAACCCTCAGTTTTCCATTTTTTGTTTGTTTGAAAACTTTTTTTATTGCATTTTTAAATAGTTACAAAGTAAAGTATGAAAAAAATGTATATAACCCTTACCCCCTCCCCCCTAACTGCCCTATAGAAAAAAAAAGAGAAAGAAAGAAAGAATGCCTGGTTGTTGGAAGATCTCCACATGCTCCATGGAATTCGTAATAACTTTAATATGTATATTTATTTCTTTCCCCTAATAACCAATTGTTTCATCTTCAGAGCATCTATATATTTAATCCTGTCTTTTGTAAATAAGGGCTCCAAATTTTCAGAAATGTTTCATATTTATCTCTTAAATTATAAGTAATTTTTTCTAATGGAATACAGCCATAGATTTCTTTCTTCCAAGAGTCTATACTTAAATATGTATCTGATTTCCAAGTATCTGCAATAGCTTTTTTGGCTACTGCCAGTGCAATTTTTATAAATTCTTTCTGATATTTATTTAATTTGAGTTTCGGTTTTATCCCTTCAATATCACCTAGTAAAAGTAATATTGGATTATGAGGAAATTGTGTTCCTGTAATTTGTTCCAGTAAAAATCTTAAATTTGTCCAAAAAGGTTGAATTTTAGAGCAAGACCATGTCGAATGTAAAAAAGTACCAGTTTCCTGGTCACATTGGAAACACTGATCTGATAAATTTGGATTTAATTTTTTTATTTTTTGTGGTGTAATATATAATTGATGTAGAAAATTATACTGCACTAATCTTAACCGAACATTTATTGTATTTGTCATACTATCAAGACATAGTCTTGACCAATTTGTTTCTTCAATTTTAATATTCAAATCACTTTCCCATTTTTGTCTTGACTTATGGACTCCTTGTTTAATTGCCTGTTTTTGAATCAAATTATACATACAAGATATAAATTTTTTAATATTTCCTTTTTGATTTAAAATTTCTATTTCATTAGATTTTGGCAATAGCATTGTTTGACCTAATTTTTCTCTTAAATAAGCCCTTAATTGAAAGTAACAAAATAAAGTGTTATTTGATATTTTATATTTATTCTTTAATTGATCAAATGACATTTTCCATTTTTTAAATTAACAATGACAAGCGAATTGACCCATTCAGTTGGTTCATCAATTTTTTTATGACTCCTAGCTGTTCCATTCTGTCATGCTCTGTTTTCAGTTGATGGCATAATGCAAAAGGCCCTTTTCTACATGGATGCACTACAGGTGGCACTGTGTTGTCAACTTTGATCGTGTGCTCTCCTGGAAGACAACCAAGCCCTTTGAACAAGTCCTCATACTCTTTCATCAAGTCACTGTGTTCTGACACTGTATCACTCTCCAGGACTAAGACTCTTTTCACCAAATACAGTCTCTCACAGGCAGATAAACCCAGTACTGACTATACATTCCTTGGCACCACCACAAATGAAAGTGTGCGCACAATACTTTTGTGTAATGCTTTGCCACATGTTCCTTTTAACTGGAATGTCTGCACCTGAATACCCAGTCACTTTTATATTTGTCTGATGTAACTTTGGTCTTGGCTTTAATGCATTAAACTCAGATTCTGCAAGAACATTTACTTGTGCTCCAGTATCCAGTTTAAACAGAATAATGTTTTGGTTCACTTGCAATGGCATAGTCCAGTCATTCTTACTTTGTTTGTTTTCACAAAGCACATCAATATAAAACTTCATTTTCAAGCACTGCACTTAAATGTTTTATTTTCTTTCTACTTCTGCAACAGCGTGAAAAATGATTACTCGTACCGCAGTTGTTGCACATTTTCCCATACGCTGGACACTGTTTTGGCCGCTGCTGCCACCCACAGTGATCACAAAGCTTTTTTCTCTCAGACGACATCTTGCTCTCTGTCATTTTTGTTGTCATTTTATTATTTTTTCTAATAAGTTCGTACTTACAGCGTCTACGTTGCAGCTCTCAATGAAAAGTTCTTTAGCCTGTGATGTCACAGTTTTCGAAGCTTTGCAGAGCATTAAAGCTTTTTCCAAGTCTTGTTCTCTTAACAGTCTTTCTCTCAGACCATTATCCAGAATGCCACAAACAATTCTGTCTTTATGCCACTCATATGTCACATTATGCTTCGGTATACAAAATGCTTCATATTTGTCCATTATAGATTTTAACTTTAAATTATTTCCAGTTTAAAAAAACGATTGTATACCTCGATTGCGTTGTCACCTATTACATGGAGTAGAAGCACAGCTTTCATTTTTTCGGGTTTTTGATCCACATCGATCGCCGATAAATACAATTCAAAACATTGCGTAATTTTTCTCCAGTTCTCAGCTACGTTCCCAGACAATTGAAGTGTCGAAGGAGGCTACAAACCTTTCATTTCTAAAACTGTTAGCAAACACCAAAACAGTTCAAATTCTTTTTTCAGAAAATTATCTTCGATTCTCCTGTATTAGGAAACATATTATTCTTCCAGACTGACTTCTGACACCATGTTGTGTTCTTTATATTCATACGTACTATGTGTTACTAATAACCATCTTCTCTGTCTCAAATAGAACTTTTATTTAACAACAGCCACAATGTTTTTACAATACCATGTTTCTCGATCTTTCTATCATCCCTGCGCATGCTCAGAACTCTCTCCAATCACGTTCTTACACGTCATATCACCACAACATTGATCAAAGTATCTTTGTTGTGCTAATGGTTGGACATCAAACATTCCCTATAGCAGGAAAACAAGATGAAAGTAGGACAATTGAAAAAAAGGCTATGCCAATCAAATTGTCACAGTGTGATAATGGGATCACAAAACAAAGAGAGTTCTGGACAGTTTCAACTTCTTGCAAGGGATATGCAAATTGAACAGCTGTAACTTAAAAGAGTGAATATTGCTTAAAGATAAAGAATACCTCACCTAAGAATGCTGTACATAGTTATACTGTATAGCTTCAGTTACATGTTGCAGAATTGAAAGGGTTGAGAAATAAGCATTTTTAATTTTACTTCCTGTCACCTGATTTGCATGATGCTTAGATTCAGCTTTCATGTGGTATGGTTTTACAAGTGTTTATCTGCCTGTTACTGTTGAATACCGTAGATTACAGTTAATGGTCAAAGCTGTGGGAGGTGCAGAATGCAAAGGTCTTACTAACAAACAACAATTGACATGTTTTGAATCATATCAGTTATTTCATATAACAGTAGTTTCATGTCACATTATTTGTAGTGTTTGTCTTTATAGTATGTTATCTGTGCTGTCTTGCTCAGCTTTATTAAACTATTTTAGAGTTCTGGGTTGTGCTGTTCTGTGAACCTTGACCAGATTTACCCCACCTGTGCAGATTCAGGCTGAACGCAGAGAAGTGAAACAAAATCACTTTCAAAACTGGACAACCCCATCCTAAAATACGTTGGGCTCAAATATGGCTACACTTAACAGCTTCTTGATACTAATTAAATCTGCCATTTGCGGAAGTTAAACTAGACTGCAAATAAGAAAAATGGGACAACTCAAAGGAATTCACAACTTCACTAAAGTGAAACGATTTCAAGAAAAAAATTAATGTCGCAAACAGTAAAAAATACATCAAATGACAAATTTCTAATAAAATGGAAATGCACCAGAAAAAAAACCAAAGAGCCCAGATCGGTAGCTTCCTGTCATTTGAATTGAATGTGCTTTCATGTGGTCAGATTCTGCAAGTATTTGTCTGATTGTCATTATTGATGTACTATACATCCTCTGATAACCACCAAACTGTCAAAGTTTAACACCTAATGGGGTTATTTCACTGAAGCACATCAAATCAATGATGTATTTCTACAGATTCTGTAGCTTGTAATACTTTAAAACATCATACCCAATGTTTTAGTGATAAAGATAAACTACAAGTTCTGAAATATTAAACTAGTGAGTTTTCAAAATGCCAGCTTTGGGTTGTAATTTTAATCATATATGTATTAACATAAGTTATGGTCATTTGGGGCTGAAGAAAATACATAATGTTAATTATCCACAGAGCAACCTCCCGACACCTCAGTGGCCACTCTATGAGGTGCTCTTTAGTACAGATATCCAATCAGATAGCAACTCAATGCACAAAAGCATATAGACATGGTCAAGAGTTGACTTCAGACCAAGCATTAGAACGGGGAAGAAATGTCACTTCAGTAACTTTGATAGTTGGTGCCAGACAGGGTGGTTTGAGTATCTCAGAAACTGCCGAAATCCTGGGATTTTCATGCATGACAATCTCTATCATTTGTAGAGAATGCCACAAAAATCATCCAGTGAGCAGCAGTTCTGTGGGCAAAAATGCCTTGTTAATGAGAGAGGACAGAGGAGAATGGCCAGACTGATTTACATCGATAGGTAGGTGACAATAACTCAATAAGCACACATTAAAACAGTAGTGTGCAGCAGAGCAACTCTGAATACACAACATGTTGAGCTTTGAAATGGATAGGCCATAGCAGCAGAAGACCACGAACATACACTCAGTGGCCACCTAATCAGGTACAGGAGATACCTATTAAAGTGGCCACTGAGTGTATATCTGCTGTAATCCTGGTAGTCATTTCTCAAGTTGATGTGGTTTTATGTAATTGCGTCCCAGATGCAGATCTTTTAGACTGCCTTATCAAACTGAAGGTAAAAGGTTACACAGCTTTGTGTACAAGTTGCAGAACTGAAAGGGCTGAGAGACGAAGCAATGTTATTATCTTCCTGTCATCTGCATTGTATGACACTTACATTTACTTTTCACAGGTCCGATTCTACAAATACTTGTCTGTCAGTACTGATGAACCGTACATCCTCTGATAACCACCATCCTGTCAAAATCTGGCATCTAATATGATTATGTCGCTAATCAATGATGCCTAGCTGTTGTTTATTGACAACAGCTCTGCTTCAGTACTGTAACAGACACCAATAGCTCTGCCACAATTATTCTCAGCACCGGCACGTCAGAATGTTGCAACCTCAGCCCCCTACTCGACTCCCTATGCACTCATGACAGCATAGTCAGGTTCTGCTCTGACTCCATCTATAAGTTTGCAGACGAAACCAATGTAGTGGACCAATTCTCGATGAGTTGGGATGATGGCCAAGGAGACAGAGCACAAAGATGAGACAATCTGCAGACGCTGGAAGTGTGGTGCAGGGAGGTAGAACATCTACTGACTGGGTGTCATGACAACAACCTTTCTGTCACTGTCAGCAAATGAGCTTGTCACTGACTTCAGGAAGGGGCCGTTCACATGCTCCTGCTTATATCAACAGTGCTGAGGTTTCAAGTTTCCAGGAGTGAACGTCACCAAAGGCCTGTCCTAGTCTAACCACGTTGATGTCATGGACAAGAAATGTTACCAACTCGTTTATTTCTCCTGGGGGATAAAGAAATTTGGCACGTCTCCTATGACCCTCACAAATTTTATTGACACACCACAAAAAGCACCCTATCCTGATGCATTACAGCTTGGGATGGCAACTGCTCTGCCCAAGATCACAAAAAACTGCAAGGAGCTAGGGAGTAAACACAAGGAAATCTCCAGATGCTGGAAATTCAAACAACACACACACAAAATGCTGGTGGAACACAGCAGGCCAGGCAGCATCTATAGGGAGATACTAAGAGTATCTTTCCTCTCGGTTAGTCCTGATGAAGGGTCTCGGCCCGAAACGTCGACAGTGCTTCTCCCTATAGATGCTGCCTGGCCTGCTGTGTTCCACTAGCATTTTGTGTGTGAAGGAGCTCAGGACACAGCTCAACACATCATGGAAACCAGCCTCCCCTTCACAGACTGTCCACACTTCCCACAACCTCAGTAAAACAGCCAGTATTAGCAAAGGTCCCATCCGTCCCAGACATTCTCTCGTCACTCCCCTCCCAAAAGGCAGAAGACACAGAAGCTTGAAAGCATGTACCACCAGGCCCAGAACTGTTATAAGACTATTGAATGTACAATAAGAAGGATTCTTAATCTCAAAATCTACTTCGCTGTGACTTTGCACCTTGCAGTCTACCTGAATCGCACTTTTGCTGTATGAAAACCTTTATTCTGCACTCTGCTATTCCTTGTTTTACCTTGTACAATTTTACACTGTTGTAATGAATTGATCTGAATGGACAATATGCAAGACAAGCTTTTCACCCTACCTCGGTACATACGACAACTGGCACCGCAGACAGCACAGCAATTAGTGTGACGCTAATGCAGCTTGGGGCGTTCCAGAATTTGCAGTTCAATTCCGGCACCATCTGTCAGGAGTTTGAACATACACCCCGTGAACTGCGCGGGTTTCCTCTGGTAGCTCCAGTTCTTTTCCCCACATCCCAAAGATGTACTGGTTAGTAAGTTAATCGATCATTGGAAATTGTCCTGTGATTAGGCTAATGTCAAATAGTTAAGTTGCTGGGTGGTGCAGCTCGTTCCACACGGCATCTCTGAATAAATTTAAAAAATAATAAACCAATTTACCAAGTTCAATTACACTGCTCAAACATTTATCCAGGTCACCTCTTGACACTCTGGGAGCTGCCGTATCAGCCTTTTTATACTCATTTCTTCCTCCTCCTCACTCTTCGACAATCCCATGAGGTGGATTCGACAGTGGCTGAGGAGGCCAATATGGGACCTGCAGATTTCCATGGATGGTGCAGGAGGTGCTTGATAGGATGGACTGGTGGTGTTACTTGAGAGGTACTACTCCATTAGAACTTTACACTAGACTTCTGAATGTTCCTACTGAATGAATATAAGGTACTCTGCGCCATGCAAATGTTCCTCCTTCAGTCAAAAAGCTTATGACCAAGGATCCCCATGCACCTACTAGGATTTTTTTTTCCCACAAGGAGTCTATAAAAACATCCTTGAACTGTTACCTCTATCCACCTGATAATCAACTTGCCATGACAGAGCTTGTTTCGGAGATTTGGTGTTAGACATGTGAACAACATGGCGTACTCCTTGGAGACGCTGGGTGTAATCAGGATCCCAATACTGGAGATGCTGGTGTGCGTAAGGACACAAGCAATGGTTGGCTTATTTTGTCTGTGCATTTGGAAGCTTTTGCAGAGAGAACATTGGTATCTCTCCAGTGCTTTGAAGTTCCTGATGTAGCTAGTCTAGATCTTTGGTGCATTCAGTAGGACAGAGATTCCTGCAGCCCTGTGGACTACAAATTTCTGCTAGGTGTCAGGTCTTTACCTTTAAACTGTCTTTTCCTCAAATGATCCAAGGACAAAGGTGCATTTCATCACTAATACCTACCAGTGTAATTAGTAAAAAAATGTAAGTTAGTTATTAAAGGAAAACTGTTTCTCATTTCACCTGTTTTGTGCTGAACAAAGTGTGAATTGCACAATGAAACAATAAAACTCTTGGAGTTGCCTTGACCTTTTAACGTTCCATCATCTCCAGTTTAAAATGCCTAACTACTCTGTTGTGTAAGGCAATATTTGTAAGTGTTGTGCCAGAGAATTCTGGAGGCAAACTGGGAGTTCTATGTACTCTAAGCATCAAATAATGTGCAGGCCAAAATGATTTTAAATCATTTATGTCAGAGCAGCAAAGATTTTCAAAGTTGCTCTTGCAAAACACACAAAATGCTGCAGGTACTCAGCTGGGCAGGCAGCATCTATGGGAAAAAATGCAGTGGACATTTCGGGCCGAGACCCTTCGTCAGTCCTACTGAAGGGTTTCGGCCTGAAACGTCAGCTGTACTTTTTTCCACAGAAACCACGAGGCCTGCTGAGTTCCTCCAGCATTTTGTGTGTTGCTTGGGTTTCCAATGTCGGCAGATTTTCTCTTGTTTGTGAAAGTTGCTCTTGACTACTTTTTATATTTTTACCTTCTCTAAATCATGTAGTTGTATTTTATAGAGAACAGAATTTTAGCAAAATAAACTTTACTCATAATAAAAAATATTTACAAGAATAAACTTTCAGTGCCTTTTCATTCTTTACATTCATAGTCAATGCTTTCACTATTGTTTTTCTGCATTAATACACATCAGTAGCACTTCCCTCACTCATGTGGCACTCTGGGGTAATATGTTACTAAAATAAATGAGGGGCTTCCTCACCCAACCCAACCTCTCCCTCTCCTTTACGAGAAGCATCCTACACAGCGATCCTTTCCTGCTAAGCACTTGCGTTGGCTGCACCAAGCTTCAGTGCATCCCTCAGCGCGTTCTCCTGCAGCCTGGAACATGCCAGTTAGCAGTGTTCTTCCACAGACATCTCGATGTGCTGGCGGACTGACAAGTTTTGGGCAAACCAAAGGGTGTCTTTCACCGAGTTGATGATTATTTGAAGATCAGATGAGTGACCTGAACTTTGCAGTAGATTGCAATCTTTAATCTTTTCAGCAGGAGGCATATTATGCTTGACACTTCAGTGCATGGGAAAATCAGACATGTTCCCAATAATGTAATCAAGTTTCCCTGTATTTTCTGATCCTTCCAAATTTCTACTGGTCTGATTTGGAACTAGTTGCATTTAAGGTCCCATGAGTCTCCTGGTTTTACAATCATTTGGATGGCCCAGTGGTACAGCTTGTAGAACTACTACCTGAATTCAAACTCTCTACCCCACCCACTCACATAGGCCATAAGACACAGAAGCAGGATTAGGCCATTGAGCCATCTCCACCATTCCATCATGGCTGATTTAATATTCCTCTCAACCCCACTCTCCTATCTTCTCCCCTTGACCTTACTAATCAAGAACCAATCAACCTCTGTTTTAGATATACCCAATGACTTGACCTCCACAGTCATCTGCGGCCATGAATTCCACCAATCCAATGGCTTCTGGCTAAAGACGTTTCTCCTTATCTGAGTCTAGTTTCATTTCACATCCCAAAGATCGTGGGTTCATTGGTTAATTGACTGTTGTAAGTTTCCCTGAGTGCGTGGAAGAGTGTAGAAACTACAAAGAGGTGATGGAAATCTGAGAGTAAAGTAAATTTATATAGGAACAGTGTAAAACTAACGCAGACTTGGACGGTGTAGATTTGCTGAACCAAAAAGTCTGTTTGCAAGCTACGTGATTCCATCTATGACACACTCAGAGTAATTTCGACAGTATCTCGTACATAAGAACATAATTTTTAAAAGTGAAAATATCTGTTCTGCCTAATTTTTGCCTCAACAGTCATTCATCACCAAACTAGAAAACCAGAACTTCACTAACAATAACCCATTCACTGATGCTCATGTTATATTCCGGCAGAAATGGCAGCTTGAAACCTCATTATAACCCAGGTCCGAATATGGACAATTCCAAAAGCAAGATAATAATGGCTGTCATTATCATCAAGGCAGCATTTCACTGAGTAAAACATGAAGGAGTCATACTAAAATATCAATCAGTTTAAATCAAGGGAGAAACACTCCGCTGTCTATAACTATACCCATCACAAAAGATGGTTGTAGGCAATCATCTCAGCTCTGGAATCTCAAAGCACGAATTCTGAAGCCCTTTAGCTGCTTCATCAATGACCTTTTCAAAGTCATTGGGCCCAAATTGGCATATTTGCAGATAATTGTGCAATGTTTACTTCCATTCTGAACTATTCAAAATAATCAAGTCTAAATTTAACAGGATCCAGACAACAACCAGGTACTGAATAATAAGTGGCAAGTAATGTATGAGATAAGATTAGCTCTATTTGTCACATCTACTTTGAAGCATGCAGTGAGATGTGTCACTTGTGCCATTGTTTGTTTTCTGTGATGTACTGGAGGGCAGCCCACAAAGATCGCCACCCTTCCAGTGCCAACACAGCAAGCCTACCACTCACTAACTCTGACCGTATAGCTTTGGACTATGGGGGGAAACCAGAGCACTTACAGGATAGCCACACAGTAAAGGGAAAATGTACACACTCCTTACAGTCAGAGGCAGGAAATGAACCCTGATCAGTGATCAGTGGCTTCATAAAGCAATTGCGCTAACTGCAACCCTCCTACTGTGCCGTGCCAGGTAATGACCATCTCAGCAAGAGAAAATGCAGTCAATCCCCCTTGGATTTCAAAGTTCTGCCACTGCTATTCCTTTGAAATCCTAGGGAGGTCGCAATAAACCAGAAACTCAAGTAGGCTGGCTCTCTAAATATTCTGACTGCAACAGCAAGTCAAAAACTAAGTATTCTGTGGCAAGTGACTCACTTCCTGGCTCCTAGAAACTTTTCAATAAGGGCAAAGTGCAAAGGAATACCCTCCAATAACATGTAGCCAACTAGGAGAAAGGCTGACGCCACACACTGTGTTGAACATGCACTCCCTCCACCACTGTGGCTTTAGTGTGCACATCTACAAAATGCAGTGCAACATCTTACCAAGCCTTGTCTGACAACTCTTCCCAAATTCTAACAGCCTAAATACCAAAGATATTTAGACGGTTATATGGATAGAAACAGTTGAGAAGGATATGGGCCAAATAAAGACAAATGCAACCGGCACAGATAGAAACATTGGTTGGCAAGGGCAAGTTAGGCCAAAAGGCCTATTTCCAATCTGTATAACTCTGACAAAAGCACTGGGACATGGAAACACCATTGTCTCCACACTTTTCCCTCATGCCACACATCATCCTGACTTGGTAGTACATCAGATGTTCTTTCATTGTCTCAGCATTAAAATCCTTGAACTTGGCAACTATCAGCACATAGGGAGTAACTTCAGCACGGGTATTGTAGTGTTTGGAATAGCTATTAAATGTTGGCCTAGTTAGTCATGCCCACATCCCATCAAAGAATTAACAGGCTGTAAGAAGTAGGTTCAGCTGCAGGCAATTAGGTTTTTCAGCTTGTTCAACTTCAGTAAGATCTTCTCTGATCTTCTTCATTATTCACAGCTCCATTAATTTGGTTAGTTTTCAATCTCTCTAACATACGTAGCATGTTATTCACCTTAGAGCAAAAATTAGTGTGAAATTAGAGGATTAGGAAGCTTTTAAAAGCCGACAGAAAGCAACTAAAAAAGTCATTAAGGAGGTAAAGATGGAATATGAAAGTAAGCTAGCCTATAATATTAAAGAGGATGCTAAAACTTTCCTCAGACGCATTAAGTGCAACAGAGAGGTGAGAGTGGATATCGGACCACTGGAAAACACTACTGGAGAAGTAGTAATGGGGAACAACAAAATGGCGGACAAACTGAATAAGTATTTTGCATTCGCCTTCATTGTAGAAGACACTAGCTGAATGGGGGAAGTGACAGGTGTCAGGGGACACGAAGAGCATGAAGTTACCACAACTAGAGAGAAAGTTCTTGGGAAACTGAAAGGTCTGAAGGGAGAAGAGTCACCTGGACCGGATGATGTACACCCCAGAGTTCTGAAAGAGGTGGCTGAGGAGATCATGGAGGCATTAATAACGATCTTTCAAGAATCATAGATTCTGTAATGGTTCCAGAAGGCTGGGTAACTTCCAATATCACTCCACTCTTCAAGAAGGGAGAAAAACAAAAGAAAGGTAACTATAGGCCAATTAGACTGACCACAGTGGTTGAGAAGATGCTGGAGTCAAATACTAAGGATGAGGTCTCAGGGCTCGTGGAGGCACATGATAAAATAGGTGATAGTCAGCATGGTTTCCTCAAGGGAAAATATTACCTGGTAAATCTGTTGGAATTCTTTGAAGAAATAACAAGCAGGGTAGACAAAGGAGAATTGGCTGATGTTGTGTTCTTGGATTTTCAGAAGGGGTTTGACAAGGTGCAGCACATGAGGCTGCTTAACAAGTATTAAGGAAAGACTCTAGCATGAATAAAGCTGTGGCTGGTCAGCAGGAGGGAACAGTGGGAATAAAGAGAGCCTTTTCTGGCTTGCCGGTGGTGACTAGTGGAGGTCCACAGGGGTCTGTGTTGGGACCGTTTCTTTTTACATTATATGTCAATGATTTGGATGATGGAATTGATGGCTTTGTTGCAAAGATTGCAGACGTTAAAAATTAGGTGGAGGGGCAGGTAATTTTGAGGAAGTACAGAGGCTACAGAAGGACCTAGACAGATTAGGAGAACGGGCAAAGAAATATCAGATGGAATACAGTGTTGGAAAGTGTATGGTCATGCATTTTGGTAGAAGAAATGAAAGGGTTGACTATTTTCTAAATGGAGAGAAAATACAAAAGACTGAGGGGTAAAGAGACTTGGCAGATTGAGTGTGTGATGAGGAAGGTAAATGCAATGTTACCATTCATTTCAAGAGGACTAGAAGATAAAAGCAAGTTTGTAATGTTGAGACCTTACAAAGAACTGATGAGGACTCACATGGAATATTGTGAGCAGGTTTGGGCCCCTTTTCTTAAAAAAGGATGTGCTGAAGCAGGAGAAGGTTAAAAGGGGGTTCATGAAAATGATTCCAGGATTGAATGGCTTGTCATATGAAGAGCTTTTGATGACTCTGGGCCTGTATTCACTAGAATTCAGAAGAATGAGGGGTGACCTCATTGAAACCTGTCAAATGCTGAAAGGCCTTGATAGAGTGGAGATGGAGAGGCAGAGAGGATGTTTCCTATGGTGGGACCGTATAGGACCAGAGGACACAGCCTCAGAATAGAGGGGTGTCTTTTTAGAACAGAGATGAAGAGGAATCTCTTTAGCCAGAGTGTGTTGAATCTGTGAAATTCTTTGCAACAGGCAGCCGTGCAGGCCAAGTATTTACGTATATTTAAGGCAGAGGTTGTCCTGATTGGTCAGGGCATTGAGGGATATGGGGAAAAGGCAGGAGTTTGGGGCTGAGAGAAAAATTGGATCAGCCGGGATGAAATGGCATAGCAGAAGCGATGGGCCAAATGGCCTAATTCTGCTCCTGTATCTAATGGTCTTAGTCTCCATTCCATCATTGTCATTCCTTTATTCCCTCCCTTCCCTATACGCCTTTTCTACAAATGGAAGTGATCTAGTTCTCTCAATTTTCCAATTCAAAGGGCCCTTGACCTGAAAATTTACTCTGTTCCTCTCAAGACAGACGTTGTCTGGCCTGCTGAGTATCTGCAGCATTTTCTGTTTTTATTTTCAGATTTTCAACAAGGTTTTTTTTTGCTCTTCAAGCATTCAGGAAAGAGAATCTCGCAGATACACAGTTCCCCAAATTCAGTCCTTAAGTGACAAGATCTTTTATTCTGAAACTCTAACGACCTTCTTGACATCAGCCATGTCACACTTCATTAAATTTATTTTCAAATCATCTCTCATTCTTCTAAACTCTGGGATTATATAATCAAAATTCCCTAGTTGGATAACTTTCTCATCTTGAAAAGCTCTGCTAGTTACTTCAGAACTTTCTAACAAATTCATGAAATTTGATTCCCTTTCATAATAATGTCTAGTAATTTAATAATCTACTATACCGTAAATGGTATATTCCACCAATTTTCCTGTTACTATCAGGCAATGTACCCTGTAATAATTACTTATCACAATTGTACTTGAATGATGGGGTTACATTTACAGTCTTCATTGGAGAATATACTAAAATCTGACTATTCTGAATTGAATTAACTTTATTTCTTACATCCTTCACATACATGAGGAGTAAAAATATTTATGTTACATCTCTGTCTAAATGAGCAATGTGCAATTTATAGTACTGCCATTTAAAAATCTAAGAGTGCATGTCCCTAGGTCCAAGGATTTATGTCTTAACCCTTTCAACAAAACTGGCTTTTTTAAAGACCTCCTTTGCTTTTTGGTTTGGGCTGAATGCACTGATAACTTTGGCTTAGTTATCCTTTGCTGAATTTGAAAATCCCCTTGATCTTATTATTTTTTGTTGGGCAAAGATGTGAAGCTGCGAGCATTTTCATTTCATATTAACTTTCACAACAGAAGCTCAAGCGAAATTCTCAAAAACCGCCCCAACTTGAAAGATTCAAGAAATGCCATTCCTAAGGCAAACAACTATAACACACACAACACACACAGGATTCTGGAGGAACTCCAGATCAGGCAGCATCTATGGAAATGAATGATGAATGAACTATTTATAACATTCCAGCCTTGAGTTCTTGCATGTGTGCCTTCCATTCACTAATTCCAATGTCTCAGCAGAATGCAACAGGATCATAAGGTGGTAGGCTGCTTATATTCTACGAAGACATAACCCTTAGCGCAGAGCAGCTGCTTTCAAGCGGAAAGTTGTTTTGTGCCCTTCCCTCTACCCTGCGCTTTTGATTTGCTTAGGAATATGTTTGGCTGGATACTCCAAAGGCAAAGACTGAAGGCTGGCCATGTGCTACTCTCTTGAGGTTTAGCTGTGCAAATGTGCGTCAATAATGGCACTGAGGAAGTTACAACGGGTTCACTTCTTGTAGCGCAAGTTTAACTCCTGTGGTCAGCAAACTTGGCATTACTACACTGCATTTTGTGCTGCTGCCGACTCCCACAAGATGGCACAAGTGACAGCCTTGCAGTTTGGCCACTGAACTTCTTCATTACAATTTCACCAAGGAAGACTTGGAGGTCTAAGTTTAAAGAAAAGTACTCGTCTGTGCCGAGAGTCCAGGCCCGACTGTCTGTCTGCTAACTTCCTGCTGAGAATTCAGCTTGCGCATTCTTTTAAAAAAAACTTTTTTTAATTGAATTTTCAATAGGTTACAGAAGGAAAAAGAAATTATCAACCCTTACCCCCTCCCCTTAATCCCTCCCTCCTAACATATCCCTATAGAAAAAAAAGAAAAAAGAAAGAAAGAAAGAAAGAAAGAAAAAAAGAATGCCTGAATATCAGAAGATCCCCACATGCTCCACGGAGTTCATAATAGCTTTAATATGTATATTTATTTCTTTCCCCAGATAACCCAATAATTTTATCTTCGGAGCACCTATATATTTAATCCTATTTTTTGTAAATAAGGGTGCCAAATTTTCAGAAATATGTCATATTGCGCATTCTTGAAAACTTATAGGGAAATTTGGCAGTGAAGGTATATAACTCATGTAAATATGCAAAACAGTATTCCATTTCAGCTAACCCTCAATAGTTTAAATCAATTTGTAAAAATCTGTTTTGTTGTTCTATGCACCAATTTAACTTGCATCCACTTGATATGGGCTGTACATACAGTGCCTATGAAAAGTATTCACACCCCCACCCCCTTCGGAAGTTTTCCTGTTTTGTTGCTTTGCAACATTGAATCACAGAGGATTTTTGGCTTTTTTTTGATCAACAGAAAAAAGACTCTCTTGTGTCACAGTGAAAACAGATTTCTACAAAGTGATCTAATTACAAATATAGAAACAAAATAATTGATTGCTTTAATATTCACCCCTTTTAATATGACACACCAAATCATCACTGGTGTAACCAATTAGTTTTAGAAGTCACATAATTAGTTAAATGGAGATCTGTTTTTAGAGACCTGTGTGTAGTCAAGGTGTTTCAATTGATTGTAGTAAAGATACACCTGTATCTGGAAGGTCCAACTGCTGGTGAGTCAGTATCCTGGCAAAAACCACACCGTGATGACAAAAGAACACTCCAAGTAACTCCGTGAAAAGGTTATTGAAACACACGAGCCAGGGAATGGATAGAAGGACATTTCCAAGTCACTGAATATTCTTAGAGTACAATTAGGTCAATCATTAAGAAATGGAAAGAATATGGCACAGCTGTAAATCTGCCTAGAGCAGGCCATCCTCAGAAACTGAGTGACTGTACAAGAAGGGGACTAGTGAGCGAGGCCACCAAGAGACCTATGACAACTCTGAAGGAGTTACAAGCTTCAGTGGTTGAGATAAAAGAGACTGCGCATATAACAACTGTTGCCCGGGTGCTTCACCAGTTGCAGTTTTATGAGAGAGTGGCAAAGAGAAAGCCACTGTTAAAACAAACTCACATGAAATCTTGGCTAGAGTTTGCCAGAGGGCATGTGGGAGTCTCTGAAGTCAGCTGGAAGAAGGTTCTATGATCTGAGGAAAACCTCATGCAGTCTGCAAGAGAAGTGCAACTTGGGAGAAGATTTGTTTCCCAGCAAGACAATGACCCCAAGCATAAAGCCAAAACTACACAGAAACAGCTTAAAAACAACAAAGTTAACATCCTGGAGTGGCCAAGTCAGAATCCAGACCTCAATTCAATTGAGACTTTGAGGCTGGACTTGAAAAGGACTGTCCACTCATGATCCCCATGCAATCTGACAAGAGTTTGAGTAGTTTTGTAAAGATGAAAGGGGAAAAATTGCAGTGTCCAGATGTGCAACACTGATAGAGACCTATCTACACAGACTCAAGGCTCTAATCAAGGTGCATATACTAAATACTGACTTGAAGGGGGTGAGCAATTATGCAATCAATTCTGTGTTTTATAATTGTGCTAAATTTAGACCAATTTGTTGAAATTTGTTTTCACTTTGAGATGAAAGAGTCTTTTTCTGTTGATCAGTGTTAAAAAAAAACAAATTAAATCCACAGAGATTCAGTGTTGTAAAATAATAAAACATGCAAACTTCCAAGGGGGCTGAATACTTTATTTAGGCATTGTAAATAAATCACAGAAACCCTTCTGTAATGGTCTCTTCTGAACACCAGTGGGCAAAATTTATTTTTAATGGAAAAGTTTCCCAAATATTTTTAAGTGACTAAAACACTTTCATTGTTTAAGCTGCATTGTAAATGGAAGTGAAAGTAGAATTTATATATTAAGGCATAAATGCAGCTGTGAATCAGGAACAATCAGGTTTCCTCCCCCTGTTACGATTCAATAGTCAATTGAAGCTAATTATAATGAGGAGTCCAGATTTCAATTCATATCTATGTTGGATTAAATCTATTTTCCTTTTTTGATTTTAGCTCTAATTGATTTGGGCATCATTCATACCACGTACGTAAGTGCAAACCCACAGATGATTAATTTCTGAAGAGCTGAAAAAACAATGTGAAATTGTTTAAATATTCTCTAAAACAGCCCCTGCCTGAAAGATTCAGGAAATGCCATTCCTACTCTGGCATTAATTATTCTGGACGTGCAACTTGAGAGGAATTATATTTCTATATGACAAAAGATAAACTAAATTATAAACCAGGTATCTCAAATAATAACTGAAAACCTGTAGTAAGAAACACCATTGGCATTTCTGGTCATTTCTAATGAAAATGTTCCTCTCTGCACAAATGAAATCTTGCTTTTTATTCCAACAATATCTGTTTAGTCTATTTGAGTTGATACTTTATAGCAAGTCACTTGAACTCTGAATAACAGACTTAACCTATCCCAAAAGACATATTTCTAAAACAGATGAATTTTTCTACTGAGATTCCTAATATAATGTTAATCTGGTTTAGGTAGATTCAGTTTAAAGGAGGAATGCTTTTTATGAGCAGACTTCCTAAGGGATAGAAGGAAATCTAATATATATATGTAGCATCGTTTGTAACCTTGGAATGTTCCATGGGTGATGCACTATGTGGCACTGAGTAATTCTGTACGAATCCTGCACTGAATCTGGAAGTAAAGCTTACACGCATTTAACCTAAATTCTTTGAAAAGCTAATTCACACCTTGTGTATAATGATAGGTTGGTGACAGCTGGGTCTTCCTCCCACAATGGATTGTCAACATAAGGAACAGCCTTCTTCTTTAACTTTTTCTATGCCACTCAAAGCAGCCACCAGTTGTACTTGTAAATCATATAGAGCTTTGTGGATCAAGTACGTAACTTTACTGCAGTTGTAGTTTTCAGTGACGTAAATCCAATCCATTAAACTAACTAGATTTTCCTCCGCAGAAATTCATTGGGCAACAGTTAGTTCCTCCAACTTGTTTAATGAGCCAAAAGGCCCCAGTGGCTCATGAATAGTTCTATAGTATGCAAATCTGGAACACACTTAAGGCTAGATCTGGCCACATCTGACCTCCTGCTCCACCCTTGTACTGGTACAGTGGCATGCAAAAGTTTGGGCACCCCTGGTCAAAATTTCTGTTACTGTGAATAGTTAAATGAGTAGAAGATGATTTGATCTCCAAAAATCATAAAGTTAACGATGAAACATTCTTCTCAACATTTTAAGCAGGATTAGTGTATTATATTTGTTTTGTACATTTTTAGAGTGAAAAAAAGGAAAGGCGCACCATGAAAAAGTTTGGGCACCCCAAGAAATTTCAACTTTCAGATAACTTTTACCAAGGTCTCAGACCTTAATTAGCTTGTTAAGGCTATGGCTTGTTCACAACCATCATTAGGAAAAGCCTAGTTGTGCAAATTTCAAAGCTTTATAAATACCCTGACTCCTCAAACCTTGTCTCAACAATCAGCAGCCATGGGCCACTCTAAGCAGCTGTTTAGAATTACTCTGAAAATTAAAATAATTGATGCCCACAAAGCAGAAGGCTATAAGAAGATAACAAAGCATTTTCAGGTAGCCATTTCCTCAGTTCATAACGTAATTAGGAAATGGCAGTTAGCAAGAAAGGTGGAGGTCAAATTGAGCTTGGAAACCTGATGAGAGAGAAAACTTTCCAAGAGAACTGCTCATAGGATGGCTACAAAGGCAAATCAAAAGATTTAGCAAACTGTGGAGTGGTAGTGCACTGTTCTACTGTGCAGTGACATCTGCACAAATATGACCTTCATGGAAGAGTCATCAGAAGAAAACCTTTCCTGCATCCTCACTACAAAGTTCTACGTCAGAAGTTTGCAAAGGAACATCTAAACAAGCCTGATGTATTTTGGATTGATGAAGTTAAAATAGATCTTTTTGGCCGCAATGAGCAAAGGTACATTTGGAGAAAAAAGGGTGCAGAATTTCATGAAAAGAACATCCCTTCAAATGTTAAGCACGGGGATTGATCAATCATGCTTTGGGCTTGTGTTGCAGCCAGTGGTATAGGGAACATTTCACTAGTAGAGGGAAGAATGAATTCAATTAAATACCAGCAAATTCTGGAAGCAAACATCACACTGTCTGTAAAAAAGCTGAAGATGGCTTCTACAACAGGATAATGATCCTAAACAGACCTAAACATCATCGAAAATCTGTGGATAGAATTAAAAAGAGCAGTGCATGCAAGACGGCCCAAGAATCTCACAGAACTAGAAGCCTTTTGCAAGGAAGAATAGTCGAAAATCCCCCAAACAAGAATTTAGCTGGCTACAAAAAGCATTTACAAGCTCTGATACTTGTCAAATGGGGTGTTACTAAGCAGGGTGCCCAGACTTTTGATTCAGGCCCTTTTCCTTTTTTGTTATTTTGAAACTTTATAAGATGGAAATAAAAAAGTAATCTTGCTTAAAATATTAAAGAAATGTGTCATCTTTAACTTTAACTTTATGCCTTTCGGAAATCAGGTCATCTTTTACTCGCTTAGCTATTCAGAATAACAGAAATTTTAACCGGGGTGCCCAAACTTTTGCACGTATATGTATATGTGTCATGTTCAGCAAAAATAATTTTGGTAAGGGCAGAAGTGAGCAGGGCTTCTGAAAAGAACACAATTTATCAATGCTCTTTATTTTTTATTTAATCATGTTCCAGAATGTGGGCTATCACTGACAAAGCTAGTTTTATTGCCCTTGAACAGTTTCTTGATGAGCTATACCAGAATATTATATATATATATCAAACTGGGTGACAGATTTCCTCCCTTCTGATGAGGGATGGGCTTTAGGGCAATCTAATAGTTTTCTGCTCATCTTTATAAAACTGCGGTTCCTTTAAAAATTCCAGGTTATTATTAATTAAACCTATTCTGCATTCAGGTTTTAGAATTGTTAATCTACTGCCCCACTGCACTACCTCCATGCATACATAACCAACTAGAGTACAGAATTATTTATTGTTGTTGTTTCTATCTTTAATTTTAAAATAGTTTTATATTATCCTATTTGATTATTACCACAGCTTAATCTGGTTGAAATTCAGAATGTAATCTAATTTTACACAGTCCAGGCTGTACCTGATGCATCAATCAAAAGTTAGTTGAGGTAAAGTTTACAAGATGTTTAGGGATCTAATGGAACAGGCAGAGAAAAACTGTTTTCTCTGTTTGTACAGTCTAAGACATCAGGTGCATGGGAAGCAAAATCTAAAATCTAGAATCTGGCCTTTTTAGCATAAATATATGAAGAGCATGGCAGAAGTTTGGAATTCTTGCAATAACAAATGAGTCATTTGGTAATTGTAAATTTCAGATTAATATATGTTTTATTTACTGAAGGTTTTAATTGCAAAAGCCGACACAAGCAGTTATATCACATAACACCCATGATCTTCCTAAACAGTAAAACAAGCCAGTGATTACCCAGTCTAGTCCCATTCCTATGTCACAAAGATACTCATTTGTTTTGAATTTATTCAGCAAGCAGAAAAAACATTATAATTCAAACCTCTCCATGGTAACACACATATGGACTGTGTAACCAATTACCTGAAACATCCATTCCTTAAGCCACTGGTACAGAGTCTCCAGTCTTTACCATCTATCAACAAGTTGTCTTGGAATCTTCTACAGCACTTAACAAAGTCTGGGCCTTTATCAAAGAGAATTGTGTGTGTACTTCACAATAATAGAAGAAGTTGAAAAAGTGTGGATCAATACTTGCATCTTAAGTGCATCTAGGGATGAGCATTGAATGCTGTTCTTGCCACCATTGCCCCCTTTGAGAAAAATACTTTAAGGAGAGACACACCTGTTACGGAGATTGCTGGGTGGAATCAAGGCTATAGTAATTTCTTCTGCAACTTTCTCTCCGATACTCCTGAAAGCACTGATATTTTAATATATTACTTTCCAGGTGTCAGAAACAATGTTGATACCAAGATGACCACTTTTGATGCCAAGTACAAGTATCAACAAACCATTAAGGAATATTAGCTCAGCCTAGTCCAGGTCAGGTGTCTAAAGCACATGCAAATTTCTAGCACCATTCTTGAGGAAATACAATTGGGAACCTGTCTGTTTTCCTTCTTCACCCAGAGGCACAGAACTGTTCCCATATAAATTAAAAATGGATACGGTTACTCAGAGCTTCCCAAATATGAATCACTATGCAAGTTTTTTTTAACCTTGACTGTTCTAGAAGTGGATAACCTGACTAAAGCAAATTTAGCTTAAAGAAAAATTGCTTTCCTGAGCGGACTTCATAAGCATGCTGAAAAACAGAAGAAAGATTTCCAGTTATGTCACATCTCTCATGGCCTCAGGATATTTCACAGCACTGATGCATTGAGTCTGTAAGTAAGGTTTACATTTGTTTCACCTAAGATCATTGAGTAGCTAGAACACAACTTGTTTATCATGATGGATCAATAACAGCCACTTCTTCCCACAGAGAATAATCAGTATCAGGAAGAGCAATCTTTTACTTTCCCTGTTGCTGCTCAAACAGCCTTCACTTATTAATTACTGAAAGGAAGGAAAACTCATTCCCAGTGAACATCAGTTCACAAAACAGTGTGATAATGATCAAATAATCTTTTCATAACATTAAGAGTTATATCCTCTCCTTATGATCTAATGCCAAAGTACCCTTTGCCTCCATCTAGTAGAGCAGACAATCCTTGATTTAATATCAAATGCAAAAGACAGTGTTAGATCCCCTCTTTGACTGTTGTGTAAATCTGGATGTTTGAGCTCAGATCACTGGATATCAACGTAGTCATTGAGTTATAGAGCACTGTGGTGCAGAAACAGGCCCTTTGGCCCATCTAGACCATGTTAAATTGTTGTCCCATCTCCTACAGCTGGACTACACACCCTTCCTCTCCAGGTACTTCCCCAAACTTCTCTTAAACATTGCAATCACACCAGAGATCGTCCCCTTTCAACTCAGAGACTGAACCACAAGTAACAATAAAGAATATTATGTGAGAAAGCATCTCATAAAGAAATAAGAAAATCACATTTTAATCAAGGTATTTCAATGTCAATTTCATTGTTTTTACTTTGACGAAGTAAGACATTAAAATGTTCCTGCCTTCCTGCCATCTGTCTCCTAGCTGGTATGACAAATGTGATAGCAAGTTATTTATTTCTTGTTATATTTTATACCACCTGCAAAGAGAAGCAGAATTCATGCCAATGTGAATATTTTCTGAACTGTACAAGGTGGCAGTTTGAAGTAGTATTAACACTTTAGTCACTGCTGCACTATAGTCTAGGAAACATATAACTGCTCCTTTACCTAGCTATCAACACCATGGGTTATCTTCATCGGAAGAACCACAGTGGTTTAACATGTAGCTTATTCCCACCTTCTCAAGGGCTTCATGAAAGGGTGATACATGTTGGCTTTGCCAAAGAAGTCCTTCCTCACCCCCACCAAAAAATGACAAAACTTGTGGGTTATATATCTAGTGGGCATGTTGTTCTGTGCCTCAAGCATAACATGAGTATAAAGCCAGTTCTAATTTGATCTACCGATCACAAAACTCAGCCCTAATAGGCTCATGGGTTGAATGGCAAGTGTTGTGCTGCTGGACATGGAGGGAGGCCACTCAAGATTCAAGATTCAAATTTACTTATCACCTGTACATCGAAACACAGTACTTGATTCCTTTAGATTGTTGTAGCTGGGATTGGTATGGGGATAAGCACCCACCGTTCATTAACTGCTTCCAATGGTGTGCGTCTGAAATAGCCTCTGACAACCAAGTCCAGCTCCTGGCCTTCATGTGCGGCTTAACTGCTAAGCCTGGCGGGAGAAGGGCCGAAGACAGATTTCTGACGCCTTAAAA